>NW_008343214.1:334310-354422 GCF_000622305.1 Nannospalax galili | reverse complement strand
CAAGTACAAATATTTTCATTAATGTCAGGCTTCCCTAAGGGAGAATAGCAGCCTTCTCTCATACATGTATGCATACATCTTTTTTCATGTTTTACTTACTAAAGAAAAGTGTTTTTGTAGAATGGCTAAATTTTTAGAACAAGATATCAAAGACTGACTCTTATTGTTACACATCAAGTATATTGCTATAGTTCCATACTCATTATTGAAAGTAAAACATAAATGAAATAAGGGTTGTTTCCACAGAACTCTTGATCAGGTGGTATTATAAGCATCCTCTGAGTTAAGAATCCAATTATACAGAATCAAAAACTCATGCTGTTTCTCAGTTGAAATAATGAGAGCACAGTTGATTTCTGATTTCTATTATAGTACATCAGATACAGCATTTGTATGTTTTGCAACCCATAAATGCTATAAATGGGCTGTATGAAAATAATATGAAAAGGAAACTTAGATTGTTTTGTTGTTTGAAACTTTTATTTGGTTCCATGCATCCCAAAGTAAGACCTACACTCTTAGACGTGGCATAACTTTCACCAAAACAGATATTACCTAAACACCACTGACAATAAAAAAAATAATTATCCTTTCTTGCAAAGTAGCTAATATGGTATATACTATGGCTGGGATTTTATGTTAGCAATAACATCACGTTATCGGTACATTACAAACTTCTGAAGAAGCCTGTCATTATATTTTGCATGTATGTTCAAAACATACACTTGATTTCAAGAGCCCTTATCTCCTTTTTCATTTGCCAAATGCTCCTGAATGGAATTTAGTAAAGCATATAGTAAAGCATATAGTCCAAGGGCTTGACAGATTTTATTTCTTTAATGACTTTTCTTTTTTTTTTTCCTTTGCCCACAGTTTTTCTAGGGATAAACATAGGACACAGTCCTGGACTTAGAGGGTGTCTTTACAAAGCTTAAGAGTCTTGATGAAATAGAGAAAGCCAGGAACTCTGCCCTCCGCAGATGGTATTTGTTAGAGAGCAATGCTTGGTGATACTGTGTTGAGGTGATGCGAAGCCAAGAATAGCTTCTAGTCTTCTTAGTCAAACAAAAGTCATTTTAAGGTGTATGTTCTATTCTCTGAAGTAAAGAAGCTATTTTAAATGATGCATCGATGATATGTAAATTTAGTAGGCTTTCCATTGAACAAATAAAGGTGATTCATCTTATGTTGTGTAAGAAAAGCATATTTTATTCACAAACTAATAAATTATTTTATTGTAACTTATTTGAATTAAAGGACAGTTTTGAAATGGATAACTTCTTGTTGGCAAGATGGTTCAGTGGGCTTGCTAAGAAGTCTGACGGCCTGAGTTCAATCCCTGGGATTCATATGGTGGAAGAAGAAAACTGAGTCCTGTAAGTTGTCCTCTGACTTCCATATGCATGCATACTGTGGCATGTCTAGACATACACATGTCTGCATATATGCACACACAGAATAGCAAACTAAATCAATAAATGTAGTTTAAAATTTAAGAACCATAAATTTATTTTAGAGTTTCTAGATACAAATGTAAAAATACTGAATATTACTGATACGGTATGTGCTGTATTTGATAAAAACTGAAAAAGGAATGTAAATTTGGTATTTTCTAGAACTTACAAAACACACATTGTTGAGCATGGTGGCCCAAGCATTTAATTCCAGCACTAAAAAGCCAACATGTTTTTTTGTCACAAATAAGAATTTTAAATGTTTTGATACTATTTCCCACCACTGATTCACCGATTTATAATTTTAATTTTTACAGCCAATTCTAGTTATTGGAAACATGCTCATAAATTCTATAACTTGAAATTACAAATAACATAATTAAAGAAATAAAGCAAATAATCTCATATACATGAAATGTTTATGAGCTGCTATGCTCCTAGGGGACATTGCATGGTCCTAATAAAATCTCATGGAAGCTGGGGGCAGAAGCAAGTCTCAGGATGCTGAGGCAGGAGAATCATTAGTTGGCTACTTTTATCAAAAACAAAATAAATAATGGGTTGTTAAAACAAAGGACATGAAGTTGGGAGCAGTATGTGTGTGAAGGAGAAGGGATTCTGGGGTGAGTCAGAGGGAGGGAAGGAGGGAGTAGGGGATGCATGTTTGAAATATGTTGCATTCATGTGGCACTATCATGTTACCTTACACTTACTTGAATAAAACAGCTTGACTCTGAACTTTAGTTTTTAAGAGTGAGTCTGAACCCAGAGGATACCTGTTCTCCCAGAGGTCTTTTGGAACTCTGTCCTGGAACTGGACTCTGGAGTCAGGCCTCACTCATACTTTTATGGAAAACGTTTCCTCAGATTTATTTGTGGAACTACAGACTTGAATCCACTTTATTAGACAATCTTATTTTCAACCCTAGTTCTAGAATGCATCATACATATAATGTTAAGTGTCCTTCCCAGGCCTCATTGTATTCAATGAAGACACTTGCTGTCTTTCAGTCCTTTGATAAATTAATTCTCAACATACCCACATTCCTTCCTTATCTTGGAGAAGAGTAACAAATTGAGGTTCTCAGAAAACATGATCAGGTTCCCAGGTCACAAGAGCACATGGTTCAATGAGTTTACCAAGAATAATTAAAAGTGATTAGTAAATATTCTGTGCATTTTATAAAAGCCATTCCTACATATATGAATAAGTATTCCTACATATATGAATATGTATACAATTACCAAAGAATGAATTTTAAAAATTTAAAAAGAAATCCAATGAAGAAATACTATTGCTACTCTTGATAATGTGTCAGACTCTCCAGCCATCTCAAAATAGTTACCAAAGTTTTTATTCCACAAAAAATTTTTGAAGTAATATTTTTTTCACAAGTCATACACCATAGACAAATCCAGGAGTAACAGTATGTGGAAAATCCCTGAAACCAGAAGTCAAATTATTTATATTTAATCCCAGTTTTGCCACTTCTTAGAGGTGTGCCTGTGGGTAGCACATCCAATTTTAGGAGTTTCTGATAGAATGCCCTGCAGAAAACCAAAAATCGTGAGACTCCTGCCCACCTAATCAACAAACCACACAGTGAATTAGGAGGACTTTTTGTTGAGACAGCCTGTTTCCCATGGTAGCCTGTCTAGTTGGGGCAAACAGGACCAGGTAAAGTGGATCATGAATTTCTCAAGAATTCCCTGACCACACATAGCCCTTCACACTGTATCCACTTCCTCATTCCCAAATCTATATAATCCCCAGCCACCCCACTCCCTCTTTGCAATAGCCCCCATCCTGAGGGAAGGTTGTTGCCCCTCACTGTGCTGAATGAACAGTTTCATCTGTCAAAGGGCTGGTGGTGGTCCTTCTCCCAACTCTGCTCTCTTTTCTGATCTCTGAATTCTAAAAGGTTTTTTCTCTGTACTCTGGGTAAAAAATACTCATTGTACATAATTTCATGAAGATCAATTTGGGTACCACATTTAAATCTCTGCACACAAAATACTATATACAGGAAGCTCCCATGATGACTTTGGAAATGTCTCTATGGCAGTTTGTGTAATCTCTGGATTTCACTGCTGTGATGTGAGCTATTCTAACATCAGCGCTATGTGTATCATATGCTTGTAGACATTTTAGAGTTTTTAAAATTAGTATTTGACTTTACTTTCTGACAACTTTTTGAAATTCAATTATGATTTTATTTTCTCAACTATTCTACCTTTAAAAATTCAGCATTATATTTTTGCATAAAATATGCTTGTCTATTGTTATCATGGTCTTCTATCTGTAAAGCCATAGAACAGAATTGGATTGGTTAGAGTTCCATGTATGTTGTTTATGTTGTTATTAAAAGCCACATTAGCCAGACGTGGTGGTGCACTCCTGTAGTCCCAGCCCTTGAGAGGCAGAGGCAGGTGGATCTCTGTGTGGTTAAGGCCAGCCTGGTCTACACAGTGAGTTCCAGGACAGCTGGGGCTACTGGGAGACCCTGCTTCTAAAAGACAAAAAAAAAAGCCACATTACTGCTTCTTATTGACATTGCCTTTTCCAATGTCTCTTTAATCTTGATGCAACTCAGGGATACAGTTGGGTTATGAAAGTATATTTTTCCTTTTCCTTCAGATAATAACAAATGTGCAGCTTTTTCAATAGAGTGGTGCTAAGAAAGACTTTTATGATGAGTGTCACATGTGGTGTGATGTTATAATTTATAAGCTAATAAATTACTAACAGTTACTCAACATTTGGATAATTGGTGCAGCAATTCATTGAAGCCACAACTCCTTGATTAGTATGATTTGTTTAACTCCCATAGAAAATTCAAATCTCAGAAAAATAAATGATGGTCTCTTTTTGGAAATATTGATGCCATTCTTTCATTTTTTACTAAAACCAGGGTTTAGCCAAGTTCAGTTTGCTTATAAGTGCAAACTAGAATAAATCTAAAATATTTCCTTGCAAAGCATTAGAGTTCCACTTCTTTAAAACACGTTTTGTTAGAGTTACAACCATATTGGTGTATTTTTATCATTGTAGTGTGGAGGACTGGACCCAGGACCTTTTTCAGGACAGGGACATGTACATTAATGCCTGTCTAAAGACCAAGGTTCTTATTTTATTAATGGCTTTATATTTTAAAGTTAGTTTTCTGGGATCTGTATTTACTGAATGCTTTCTAAGATTTATTAATGCTTATTCTCTGTACTGGAGGTAATATTTTATAACTATGTTGAAGGTTAATCTTATAAACCACTTACTGACATCTTAGTGGAATTAGTATTACTCTGAATAGACTTTGTTTAATGGTATTGACATTTTTTTCCTTGTTTGTTTTGAGACAAGACATCTATCTGTTATCTAAGTTAGCCTCAAATATCTGGATTTAAATGGTCCTCCCACCTCAGACTCCCAGAGTGCCATTACTACAGGTACACACCACCAGGATCTATCCTTGCAATTCACATTTTCTAAAAGAAACCACTAAAGAGTAAAGTCAAATGAGCCATATTAATATCAAACTAAATGTTGTTATACCTAAATAGCATCCTTTTTATTGCAATACTTTAGAGAATATATCAATATTATCACTTTGTAGATTTAAAATACTTAAAAATGGCCTAATACCTGCATCAAAGCAAAGCAAATTTAAGACATAATTTATTATCATAAAAATAAAACTTTGACTTCATTGAGTTCACTTAAAACTTGCCTCATTTTTCATTAATAGTAGCACCATTCTAGATTAAAAACAAGTAAAAATATCACATTTGTCTGGGATCACAGATTGCCTTGGAGTATATTGCTTTATTAAAGACTAGCCAATTGGGGACTGGAGAGATGACTCAGCAGTTAAGAGCACTGACTGCTCTTGCAGAGGACCTGAGTTTGATTTCCAACACCCAGAGGCAGTTAACAACTGTCCGCAACTCCAGTTCCAGGCAATAAAATGCCCTCTTTGGACCTCTGTGAGCATTGCATGACACAGGTGCACTTACATGCATGCAGGCAAGGCATTCATACACATAAAATAAAAATAATAAAAAATAAAATATTAAAATATTAACCTATTAATCATTAAGAGTGTTTTCAACCATAAGTCATGTGTAAAGATATTGCTAAAGGTAGTAATGATTTAAGTATTTCTCCATTTGTTTTTCTGTTCATAGTTTCTAGGTTCTCAGTATGGATTTAAAGATTTACTTTTACTATTTTCAATTTCATGCCGTGTATGGTGGGCTGTGGGGATATGTACATATGCACACAGGTGTCTGAAGAAGGTAGAGGTATCAGATTCCTCTGGAACTGGATTTGCAGGTGGTTGTGAGCTATGTGACTTGGGTGCTGTGAACTAGACCTGCCTACTGTGTGAGCACAGTATTTGTTCTTAACCCTGAGCATGTCTCTAGCCCCTATATATTTTGATATAGCAAAATACTTCAGTTAGAACTAGAGAGTAAAATTAACCAAATTTTTGTGAATTTTGCAAATACTGCCCAACTTTGTAAAAGAATAAATTACACACAGGATTAGCTTAAAATGTGATATATATATATATATATATGTATATTGTTTTCATAATTTGAAATATTAAGTATGTTGAGATTTTAGTGGACATCACAAAAACTCTTTTTTATTTATTTTAGGTGTATGAGTGTTTTGTCTGCATGTTTATACAACAAAAACATTCTGTACACCCCTCCCCTAAGTAGGGATTCTAACTCTCTCTGCCAGTTCACCCACACTATCTGAGGACCCTGTGTCCTGTACACCTCTCTCAGGTAGCACGAACCGCTTTCACTGTGACTCTGACTGTGGCCACCCACAAGCTACCTGTAGAGTCTGATGAATCTTCTATACACATCTCAGGATCAGCAAGTGACCCGGCTGAAGGACTCTTAGTGCACTCTGAAGCTTCATATAACCCTAGCTGAACAGTCACCAATTTTGATATGCCATTCACACATCAGCACTGAGCTACTCCAAGACAGAACCCCAGGCTTATTCACCTGGTCCGTAACAGAACAAGTTGGGGTATCAGAAAACAAACACTTACTCAACAAAAGTAAGACCAGAAATTACTACCAAGAAATACCCCCAAGGAGCAAACTCCAGACACCTAGTTCGCATTGTAAAATCAAACACAAACAAAAATACATCTCCTTTAAAAGTAGTCCCAAGGCTATAGAAATGGCTCAGTCTTACAAATGACATTGGTTTGGTTCCTGGCACTCATATAGTGTCTTCAAACTGTCTGTAACACCAGTTCCAGGGGATCTGGTGCCCGCTCTAGCTTCCACAGTTACGAGACTTACATCTGGTGTAATACATGCATGCAGGAAAAGATTAATGTGCATAAAAAGTAGTAAGCAGTAACTCTATAATAAACGTCCCTGAAAAAATCAAGTTAGATGATTCAAATGGCCATGATTTCAAAACAGCATTAATAAATACGTTCAAAGGAATTCAAACAGGACATGAATAAATGCCAGAATGAGAACTAAAAAAAGGCAAAGCTATGGAAATGAAACCAGATATAATAAAAAGATAGAATTTCTATGAGAAGTCAAACTGATAAAACATGAAATGATAAATCCAGTAAGTCAAACAGAAAAGCTCATTGAAAAGCCTCACTGTTGATTATGTTAAGTTGAAGAGACACTGTAATGGTCTGAAGACAAGGTAGAGGAATTCAATCACTCATTTAAAGAAAATATTAAGAAAACAAAACAAAGAAACCAAAATAAATCATGAATGGATCATGAGGGAACTATAGACACTAGGAAGAAATAAAACATACAAATTATAGGTATTGAAGAAGAAACCCAGGTTAAAGGCACAGAATTTTTTTTCACAAAAATAATAGAAGAAAATCCCAAAATCTAAGGAAAGAGTTGCCTAACACGGTCAAAGAGGAGTATAAAACATCAGATAGGACCAGAAAACAAACTCCCTTTGTCAAATCACTACAGGTACAGAAGAATGGGCAGTGAAAGCATCAAGGGAGAAAGAACAGATCACATATAAATACAGACTCATTAAATAATTGATAATTTTTTATGGAGATTTTGAAACTCAGAAGGACTTGGATCAATCTTCCGTAAACTATGAAGGATCACAGATAGATACTGCCCTTGACTATTGTAGTCAACAAAAAATCAGTTGTAATCAAAGAAAAACAAATACTTTATTTTATCCCTAGTCTGCAAAAATTGATTTTGGAAGTCCTTAATCAATGAAGTCAATAATATTTAGAAACCCTGATTTCAACTAGTCACTTTCTCTGTCCTTCAAATACCTCTTCTTTTTTTTTTCCGTGTTTGTTGTGCATTTTATGCATTCATTATATTTTGATTAAATAAAATTAAATGGCTTCTACATTCATGTTTTTGGGAGTGTCATACAAATTTCAGTTATATACATTGTGATGAAATTAACTGCTTGCATAAATATTTTAAAATTTAAAATATATTAAGCTAGATGCTGAGAGTCTTAAATAAGCATATTGGTTTTTACATACCTTAGGATATGCATCTACTGAATTTACGTGAGATACATACTTTAATAAGCATTTCAATTAATCATGTACTCTAAATTAAATACTATGATGCATTGCAGAAATATTAAAATGCATATCCCATGTTCCTGGGACTAACTAAGCCTGTCACATCCCTAGACTAATGTAATTTCTTACTATGCATGAAATATGTATCCTTATATCTACAGACAAATGTCCCAGTCAACACTCATCAAAGAAGCTTCCTTTGTACCAAACAGGTACTATTACCAAGAACCACAACTGGTCACACACAGACAATGGCTATGAATTGCCCAGAAAATAATAGTCTTACTGAGGTCAGACAACATGTAAGATGGACTGAGGATGCTTCAAGGAGGAGGAGAGTATTGACATACATCTTAAAGGATAATTAGATATACCACACAGAGTCCCATGGGGGAGTTGAGCTTAGATAAGTTGCTTGTTTTCAAGTGTACATCAAGACTTTGGATGGAAATTTAATAAACACAGATAATCTGAAAACTCATAGATATTCATAACTTAAAAGTGATTTTAACTATATGAACTGAAAAGATTAAAAAGAGAGAAACTTTGTTATCCATAACTATTAGAATACTTCATATGAACTGAGTTCTGATGAAATTTTGATTAAATGACTCATAAATTAGCCCAAATTATTTCATTAATAAATAGGGAATGTTATCCCATAGTTATATGTCAAGTTACTATTCAGCTATTATAATAATGTCATCTCTATTTTCTTCTGGAGAATACCTTGTGAATAGCAATTTCTATATTGTAAGTCAGATAAATGTTTTTGAAAATCAGAGTTTGAAGGTAAGAGAATTTGAGATCTGGAATTATTAAGTAATTATGTTGAGGGCCTGGGCTAATAGAATGTAAAATGCCTTATGATCCTGTTTCACTCTTCTGAGTGAGGTCCTTTGTCACAAAAGTTCAGATTGTTCTAGAGACATTGCTTCAGGAATAAGAATGACATCCCCTGATCATAAAGAATTATTGTCTTATTGCTGAAACCAGCAAAGTGGACTATCTCACCCTTTTGCACATGGATCTATGAACAGACAGATTAATGCTGTTGAGATTGTGCCCAGTAAGTGATTATGTCAGAAGTTGCAAACAACTTAGGGAAAGGATGTAAAAAGATTGGGGCTGGTGGTCCATGCCTTTAATCCCAGCACTTGGGAGGCAGAGGCAGGCAGATCTCTGTGAGTTCAAGGCCAGCCTGGTCTATAGAGTGAATCCAGGCCAGCTAGGCCTACTGGGAGACCCTGTCTCAAAAAGACCAAAAAAACAAAAAAGGATTGGAAAGAGAAGAGCAGTGCCTTTTCAAATTATTTGAGTTACCAGAGAAAGTTATATCTTGAATAGATTTTAGCAAACCCTATTCAGTTTGATTAAAAACCAAATCTTGTATATTCTCAAGCCATGTTATACTCAGTCCTTTTATTATTATTATAATTACTGTTATTATTATTTTGGCATATCTGGACCACTTTGATATAAGAAGTCAGTATGGAAGTCCTTCCTACACTCAATTTGCCTGAAAGTGAACTCTGTGTTCTGCCCACTGTCCCAGTCTAACAGAATCTCCTTGTAGGTTCTCCTTGACATCTGACTCTGCATGACTTCATTCTGTCTTTAAATGTTGCCTTGTTCAAATAATCCATGCCATTCCACACCAATACTTTCCTGTCTTTTATTTGTGCTTGATTTTGTGTTCAATTTATATTCTAATTATTTATTTTCTTTCCTTGAAATTTAAATAAATCAGTGTTTGTTTTGAGCGTGCTCTTTGCTATCAGACACTCTCAGTCAGTATGCATTCACATTTCTTTGTGTCTTTCTAGGGTCTCTACTCCCCTGCTTCCTGTTTTTGAACTTGTGTTTCCCTACGAATTTTCTCTCTTATCTTCCAAACTTTTACTTCAGCATTAGCTCAGGTGTGACTCCTGCATGACATTATACTAACACCACACTTTAATCCACAGTTCTCACAACACTCCATTTATGCTTAACCTTTGTTAGTGCTGCAGGCTCAACTACAGTTACACTCATTGTCACTGCAAGCCAGTTTAAAGGCCCTTTGTTGCTGACTCACTGCTAATCAAAATATTGAACTTAAATATGCTCTGCTTTAAATCAACAAGCATATTGACTCTGCAGTTCAAATTTCAGAGAGTGAAAAATGACATTGAATTATCTGTTGAGCTTCCAGGTGTTAAGATGGCAAATTAGGACAACCAGTCACACTACAAGTAGCAAGGTTTTATGCACTTACTGTGAAAAGCAAGTGAAAAGCCAGAAAGAGAGGCCTCAACTCCCCAGGTTCCATTTCCACAATGCCTCTGCTCCTGAGGGTTTCATTTTCCTAACTGGGTATGGGTCAGGAGAGAATGGCCTCACTGTTAGCAGCCCTTGCCTGTAGATGGGAACAGAGCTGAGGATAGAGAGACACTGAATCAGAATGACTGTAAATTCCAAGGCTGAGTTTTCAGACAAGGACAGAGGCTATTGAGTATGGGTGTTTGGCTTGGGGTTGAGAGATGTGTATGAATTTGGTTGACCTAGAACAGTTAAATCCTGACTTCAGTTCCCTCTAGAAAACTGTAGTACCTGGATGATTCACTTGCCAGCTCTGGTGACAGGTTTCACAAGAGGCTTGCCAAGCAAGGACTTGTCTATGGTTAAGCCTGGAAAATACCAGGATTGCAAGCTAGATTCTATGAGCTTGTCAGACAAATGCCCTATTTGAGTTCTGTTCTAAGTGCTAACTCTTATTTAAATCTCTAATTTGGATAACTAATATCTGGGGAAAATTGTTTCCAAAAAAGTGTTTGAAAATCATCCAGTTCCTTAGCTTCTGTATATATTTTCAGATTAAAGGAGATTAACAAAACTGTACATTATTCAACTGTTAGTGGCCTGCTGTCCCTAATGTTGTCACACAATTTGAGTATTACAACTTGAAAAGGGTAAAATTTTAAAAAGAATATATACATATATATGAAGTCTTGATTGAATTATAACTCTATAAATAGAGTATGCAATGTAAAACTTGGTTCAAACACAGATTGGCACAATTCAATGGTTGCAAAATCATTTTTAAAGCTAAATAAGTATGTAATTTCCCCTCATGAAGTAAAATGTTTCCACCTAGATACAGTAGGCATAGACTTTGGATTTTCCACTTAACTTTGAGGAAGTTCAAAATTAAATCTCAAACTTTGTTCTAATAAAAACACCCTGTGGTTCAGATAAGTACCCTTAAATCCTATGAAAGTACTTTTCTAGTTATTAATTTTCCCTGGTATAAGCTTATTATTTATTCATGATCCTTTCTATTTTATTATGTATACCTTAGAAATTTCAAATATTATATAGAAAAGGTAAGATAAGTGTCGCTTTAAAATTTAAACAAAAGTTTAATTCATTCAGACAGATAATGCCCTTAGACTTTAAATAAAATAGCAATTATCTAGAAAAAATTAACCCCAGAATACCTAAAATGTTGTTTGATATACACAGGATGTATGAAAGAATATATTTAATGTTTATAAATGGCATGTGTAAATTAGTTATATTATTTTAAAAATCTGTAAAAAGTAAATTTTATCCTTTTCAGCTTTTAGTACTGTTTTTGTGCTTTGTAGTTTTTTCATGAAAACAATATTTGTCTATTTTTATTTTTTAACAGATTTAATTTTCTATAGGATTCTTATGTATATTCAAACCTAGAATTATATACAAAGTAATGTCAATTTAAATTTTTAAATTACTGTTTCAATTGAGCTTACTTTTTATTTTAAGTATTTTTATTGAATTTTAATTTTTTTCTGATTATATAACTTGATGGTATTTAGATCCCCTTCCCTATCCGCACCTCCCCTTACTGCCCCATGCATAATTTAATGTACTCTGTCACATACAATATGGACCAAAGTGTTCAATTTGTTTCTTCAAATGTCCTTCAATGTAGATCCATCCACTAGAGCCTAGTTAACTTCTCAGTGGTCTCATCCTTGAAAGTGACTGTCTAATCCCTTTCTAGCAGCCTTTGGTTGCAAAAAGTTCCTTAGCCTGGGTGGGGTTTCTTACCCACTTCCATGACTATGCTGGGATTTTTTTTCCTAGTTTGAGGTTGCATGGGACTTGTGCAAGCTGTCACCACTGCTGTCAATTCATATAGTAACTGACCAACTGTCTGAGAATCTCTATTTCTCGATAGTGATTCACCACCTCCGGCTCTTGCAGTTTTTCTGCTACCTCTTATGCAATGATTCCTGAAACTTGGATGGCAGAAGTCTGATGTATGTGTCCTTTTCAGAGATAAGTGCTCTACAGTCTCTTGTTCTCTGCACATTGGTCATCTGTGGTCTCTGTGTTAATCACCATCTGCTGCATGAGGAAACTTCTCTGGTAAGAGTTGAGAGGTCCATTAATCTATGGGTACAATAATAGGTCATTAAAAGTCAGCTTAATATAATAACTTAATAGAAATATAATAATTTAGTAGAAAACTAGTATTAGACTTTCCCCTATGCCCTGCAGCCTGTCTAGCTGGTTCCTAAGCTTGATATCAGTGTCAGGTGTGGGTTTTAGCCTCTGATTTGGACCCTAAATCCAATTAGAAAGCAGTTGATATGCCTAATGCATGATAAGTGTACTGGATATTTAAAAGCCATGGCACATTATCAAAAGCTTCTTGTTTTATCCAGTTATTATATAGCTATGAAAACAACCATTTATTATTAATAGTGCTCAAAAATGATTCTTGTCCACATCATTTATCCATATTCACCACAAAGGCAAGCTTAATGTTACAAATACACACTGACCTTCAAAATGTGAAGATGGCTGCCAGTGCTCCCTTTGTGGAAAAGAATAAAAAGGAAACCCTACTTTGACATTCCAAAACATTCAGTTTTTAAATTTGTACATTTAAAAGATATGTAGGAAATACAGATATATATTGGGATATATATAATTATACATAATTAGAATATTTGCAAGATTGGAATTTATATAAGGTGATCCTTAAAAGTCTTCATTTTATAGTGTATCATGGTCAGAAATCCTTGCAGTCTCTGCATGAGGCAGCTGATCATACCACATCAGAAGTCAGAATGCAGAGAGTGCTGAATTCTTTTGCTCAACTTGCTTTATTCTTTTTCTCTTTTTACTCAGTCCAGACTCCAGTCCCAGGAGTGATGCTGTCCATATTCAGGATAAGCTTTCCTTCAGTGAAACCTCTCCAGGAATACTCTTACATATACACCCACATTTGCCTCTAATGCCCTCTGTGTTAAATGATCCCAACGAGCTGACAATCAAAATGAACATTGGGTTTCTTAATTCTAAATAGCTGTATGATACTTTTGATGTTATCTCATATGTTTTGGTCCTAAAGATAAATTTCCCTGTAGAAATTCTTAAGAGAAGATAGATGGGGTAAAGCAAAATATGTTTCCCAGAGCATCTGTTGTGATGCTATACAGAAAGCATAGTAAAGCATGTATTCTATCCCATTGAATTACAACAAAAGAGAAGATGCAGAGGCTCATTTTCTCATATGAAAACGTAAGTAAAGGAACTTCAGTGTCTTTACCAGTAAAAGAATCTGAGATGCACAAACATGAAAATAACTGCAACTTTTCAGGTTTCACAGCTAAAGTTATGTTTCTTATATACTCACAACAAAAACAATCAAATCTTTTCAGTTCACATGGATTTACTGTTTAAAAATATTTTAATTATATTTTTATTTTATGATTATGAGTATATTTCCTGCATGTATATAAGTGCACCTATGCTATACAATGCTAAGGGAGGTCATAAAAGGGTGTCAGATCCCCTGTAAATGGAGTTACAGGTGGTTGTTAGCCTCCATGTGAGTGCTGGGAATCAAACCTGGGTCCTCTGCAAGAACAGTCAGTGCTCTTAACCACTGAGCCATTTCTCCAGCCCCATATGCGTTCACTTTTTATGAGATGGTTACAATTGTAATTAAATAATTTTGAAAAGGAAAATAAGAAAATAACTCATAGAAGACTGAAATGAGTTGCAATTTCAGTGAAGGGGTCACAACATGGAGTGGGGGAGAACATGTGAAGGTGATTTCAAGATCCTGACTGCTATAAAAGGTCGTGATTTTATGAAGCATTTTGCTTTATTGAGAAAAATAATTAAAGGAAGGAAAATATGGGAGAAGGAAAGAGGAAAGGAAGGGAGGGAGGGGGGAGAGCGGATGGAGGGAGGGAGGAAGGAAGGAAGGAAGGAAGGAAGGAAGGAAGGAAGGAAGGAAGGAAGGGAGGGCAGACAAGTGGGAAAAATTACACTTTCTTTACTTTTGTTTACTTAAGGATGCCAAAAGTATATATAGACCTACGTATTCATATAGGTAAAAACCTTTTGTAGGTAGTTGTCAAGCATTCCTTGATACTTAATTTTTTTTTGAAATTTTCAGAAGAAAGCCAGCACATTCTTCCTATTTAATAAATGAATATTTAACATTTCTATGAGATAACCGAAAAGCTGAGGTAGGTACCAAGAACCTTAAGCATGGCCCTTGTCTTCATGAAAGTATTTCTATGCATTCAGTGTCTTTTCAAATGTATCACAGAACCAAGCACAGTGGTGTGTGCCTATAATTCCTGCTACTCAAGAGGTTGAGAGAAAAACAAACAGTGAATCCAGGCCAGTAAAAGAAATATAGTGTATATAGTGAGACCTCTCTCTCCCTCCCTCCCTCCCTCTTTCTCTCCCCTCTCTCCTCTCTCTCTCTTTCTCTCTATCTGTCACACACACACACACACACACACACACACACACACACACGGTCAAAGTACATCACAGAGTTTAAGGATCACTTTTTTTACCTTCTGAGAATAGTGGTATCTTTGCTGCCACAGAGGTAGAATAAAGAAATGTGCCTGTCTTGAACATAGCCACTCTTCCTAATAACTCTTAATTTCTCTGTCCCAAAATTTTGAATAAATAATATAAGGAATGTTATCTATTTTACAAAAAGAAAATAATCTTTAAAACATTACTTGTTTTTTGACAATTTTGATATATTGGATCTGTCTAATGGAATAAAAATTTGAAGTAGATTGTATAAATTTATAACTACTGAATGATAAAATTTAAAAACGTTCCTGTTTGGTAATTTGCATTTTGAACCAAATGTAGAAATACACAGCTCATTCCATTTCATATTTACATGTATTGATTGGTATCTACTTTAATTGAGAAAAGTGTGTTTATTTGTTTGTGTGTGTGTATATGTGTCTATGTATTTATATGTCTGTAACACAAGTGGACAAGAAGTGGATCAATAATCCAGTTTCCTACGTTTTTTCCAGGACAATGTAGATTTGGAAATGTCTGCTAGGGCTGTCACTAAAATAACTTACCTGTTTTTGGAATTTTTCCCTATTGCCATTACAATGACTCATTAAACTGGTTAGCATGAAAAAAACTTCAACAAGATGGCATTCATTTAGAATTCCTATAGTCACCACATTTCCTACATGCTAATGGCAAAAAATCTCCCAGAGTTCCTCCAAAAACAACTAGCCCATAAATCCTTTTGCCATTTTTTTTTTTTGTAAACAAACCAACAAACCAACAAAAAATAGCTGGTGAACTACTACTGCTCAGCTTAGTTCAGAATGCTTCACATTATTTTATTTTATTTTTTGTCAACAGATGAATGAGAAAGAGTTGCCCCACCTGACTTCTCTTTAAGGCAGATCTTCTCAAGGAAATGACAGTATTTATCTACAATGCCCTCAAAAGTTTTGTCTTCTTTCCTTGTTAAAATACTCATATGTACTTTCTTACATATTAAGTTAAAAATTAATTCAAAAGGCTAAAACTGGACTTTATGTCCTAAGTGGTGAGCTCCTCCTTTTTACTTTTATTTAGTCATCGTTGTTTTCCCCATATCTTTTCCATGGCGCAAATTACATAGCACATTTACTCACATACAGAAAAATGTAGATGTATATTGATGGCCCCTTTGGTACATATAACAGAAAGTATTTTAGAAAAGTAATGTACTAATTGCTAACTATGTTGTCTGGAAATGTTGAAATAACAGCTAAGATTGTTCTTTAAGTGAATTTCACAGCATCAAGAAACAGTTAAGTTTCTTAATGTCTACAGTTTCCCCCTAAGGTTTACCTTGTCTATTGCTTATTTAAATTTGGTTTGTATTCTATCGCCAATACAGAAAATGTTGAAAATCAAAGGGATGAAGAAATGCTCCGGCCTGTGTGTCAGCAAGTTCTCTGTCTAGCTTTCTGTGAAACGCCTGAGAAAAGTGACTCAACAGAGAAAGGCTGTCTTGACTCATTGCTTCTGTCACGTGAGGTAATGTAGCTCTGCCTCTGGGCCTCTGGTAAGGCAGGACATCATGGTAGCAGTTTTGTGGGGTTTGCTCTTGTGACAAACAGAACACAGAAAAAGAAACAGGCACTGAAGATGAGGTATAACTTAAAAGGCTAAGTGATCTGCCTCCCCCAGTTAGGCCCCAGTGCCTAATAGTCATGATACATATTTCTCATCTAAATTGGAATTAGTAATTTGCTTATTCATTCTGCATCCCCCCAAAGTGATGCCATCATCTTGGGCCAAGTGTTAAACACATGGGCCTCTGCACAATGTGTCCTTGTCATATTATAGCGGTCTGTTTTACCTTTAAGTGGAGACACTGTGAGGGCAGCACATCGCTATATTAATTTGTGTTCATTTTATTTATATATTCCACCAATATGACAGAGGTTTTCTTTCCACTATTTAAAAAAATAATAATTGTTTCAATTGAGATTGACCTCCTCAGTCGAAAGGTATTTTTTTTTTTCAAGAAAATGTTATGTATTTATTTTTTAAAAGCAGATATTTTAAAGTATATTATGGAACAAACTCTACACTGAATTATTTACATGTATTAATTCATTATGCAATCACTCAGAAAGATAATAGCAACCTAGATCTAGTACTTTTAGTCTTATCTAAAATTCGGTAAAGATTTTGTTCGAAAAGAGAAGTTAGTCCAAAGAAGATGTTTTATATGGGAGGATCACTTTAATATCACAAAGTTACTCTACAAATCAAGCATTTGTTTCAAGATTTTACAGGCAAACTAAGCGAAGTTGACAATAAGCCTGCAAGAGAATGATTTGCCTTTCCACAAAGAATAAAAAAGAGGATAATTCGGAGGCAGGTAAATATGGCAGTCTGTGTGGTGTCAGTCATGTGACCTGCGCCTGAGAAAACTGATGGGGCATCACTTCGCTCCTGATGGTTGAAAGCTGGTGGTTGCTGCTCTTCGGCAATGCTTCCAACAGAGAAACTGGAAGTGTCTTTAAATGACCATATTTGCTTGAAGCAAAATACCAGTGATTAAAATACCACTGCAGACTAAAGCCCTTTTCTATATTTTGCAGACATCTTACAAAAAATCTATATCACAGAATGTTTGTGTAGCCATAAGAAGCAAGAAAGATGACATGAGGTTGAGCATTTCTGAATTACCACTCCTCAACTTTAGAATTAAGAAAATAGCATGAAGCCTCTTTAATATGAGCACTGGCCAGCATATTTTCATCAATGCATAAATATGTGTGCCATTCTCGCAAAAGAGAAAGATTGTAGAGAATTCATCTGAACTGTCATCGTATGGCAGAGACGATCTATGCTGTGGCAGCTGAACCACAGTCTTGATTGATCATTTTCATGAGCCGTCATCAAGATGGACTCCAAAGCTGTCTTAGCATCCATTAGTCCTATTTTAGGTCTAAAAGTCACCAGATTTATTTATGATGAGTCAGCTCAGATTGCATTCTTTTAATAATTACTACGCATTATAAAGGGAAATGTTACTAATATAAAAAACACATCTAGTAAAAGAAGAAACACAGTATATTTGCAAAATTCTTTTGCATACAATGGAAAAATTGAGCTTCAGTTGAACTCTATGAGTTCCAATTTTATATTTATTGAAGGAAATTCAAATACATATATTGCATAAGTGAAAATCATGAAGCATATACATGAAGCCCTTTGAAAAGTGTGGGAAACTGTTTAGGCTACTGTACAACTCATGTTTCTAATCTAAAAAGGAATTCATTTCTGCATATGCTTAGTCATTCTACTGTCAGTCACTGGGTGTCTTTGCTGTGCTCCTCTTTCAACTCAGTGGCTACTTCATGTCTTATAGGATTTTGCTGATGATAAATTCTTTGACATAGGCTCAAAAGAGAAAAAGCATAGAGAATATTCATTCTCTTGAAGGTTTTGTCTGTATTTACCCTGATATTGGCCACTTAACTCCTCACTTGCTATTCTCACATTACGCTTGGATTTTGGCCTCAACTTTACAAGCAGAATTACTTCGCAAAGAGGCCTGAGCCAAAAGGAGAGAACAACCCAGAGTGGTAGGAACACCTTGGTCAAGGAGATCAGAAGTAAGTGAAGCTTTTTGGCTGCAGAATGGTCTCTGGGGTTTGCAGAGCAATGGAGAGATTATTATGCTCATTTTTAGCACCTGGCTTTGGGGCAGTGAATTGGCATCTTGACAAGGCTATGAGAGCCTATGACCTAGAAAGAACTGTGTGAAAACTAGCACCAAAATTTAAACAGAACAGTGATGGTCAAACAGAGACACTGATGGAGACCGACCGGGAAGAAATCAGAAGTGGCTTTATTTTGACCTCTAAAGGAGAAGGCTGGCTAAGGGAGCATGCTCTATAGCACAGTCCAGGATAAACGAGCTTTTTCTGAAAAGTGCCAAGTACATATAGCTACAATGATGACCTGGAGAGTAATATAAAAGCTAGGCAATGTGCTGGGTTAGGACAACAACTAAAGCAATGAAAGCCAACATAGATAATATGAATGCAGATGAAAAATCAAAGGTACTAAATGATAGGTAGAGAGAGGGCGGGAGCGAGCGGCGCTGATGGAGGAAGGCACCGAGGCACAGATGGAATTCTCAGTGGGATACAGCTTTATTTCGCATGGGACACATTTCCCTTGGGGAAGGGAAAGGTGTCAGGGAAGGGAAAGATGTCAGGGAAGGGCAGGGAAGGGAAAGATGTCAGTCCACGGGCTGTGAGCTGGGACTTTATATATGGGGGCTTTAGGGTGTAGAAGGGGGGAATGTTTGGGGGAGAAATCAGGGACGGGGAAGCAGGAAAAGCAGGTAGGATTAGGGTCTGGAAGTGTTCTGCTTATCTTATCTTTGGAGGTCAGAGGAAAAGCAGGCTGCTTCTCAGCAGTTTGTTCTTCTTGACCTCAAAGGTCAAGGTGTTTATCAGCTAAGTTCCCTTTTCCAGGCTCCAAAGTCTGTAGGTCCCTGTTGGGGAGGGGGGGAGCTGCTATTTGGAACCCTAACATTCCAGCCTTTTGTGTTAAAGGATGGGGGGTGCCGTTGTCATCTTGCTACTTCCTGCTAGACAGGGTCGATGTGGGGGGGATAGGCTGGTTTAGAGGTCCACTAGGCAGCAGAGGTTGTCTCTCCATGCATCTGAACAGGGTCCTCTTCTGGAGTACGACTTCAGCTAGGGAGGATAATTGTTGTTGTAGGAACTGGATTGACTGGGCTGTAGTTTCCACTGTTGAAGTGAGCTCTTGTCTGAGATCCTCTGTTTCTTGAGAAAGATGCTGGGTTGAGATCAGTGTGTGTCCCAAGCCTCTGGCCGCGAGTCCTGTGGCTGCCACTGATGCCACCAGGATAACTCCTACCAGGACTGCCAAGGTGGCTGACCTCTTTGTTCTGGTTCCTTCTGTCCCTGTGGATAAGACATCATACACCTCTCCTGGTGTGTATAGGGTTAGTTTGGGGATGAGAATGACTGGAACACAGGTGTCCTCAATCCGCCACCATGGCTGAAACCCTGGGCTCCTCCATTGTGATAATCATAGAAGCAGTGGGGGCCGAGAAGCCAGGGCATTGTCAGTCTTCAGCCACCAGGCCTAGAAGGTCATTCACTGAACCCTGTAAATGAGGCTGGGTCTGAGAGGTGAGTGGCCTTCCATGGCATTGCAAAGAAGGACAATCAACTCTCCAGTGACCTTGTTGCCCACAGGAAGGACAG
>NW_008343214.1:333409-333754 GCF_000622305.1 Nannospalax galili | reverse complement strand
GAAGCGCCAGTGTCAATAATGAAATTAATAATCTTACCCGCCACCATGGCTGAAACCCTGGGCTCCTCCATTGTGATAATCATAGAAGCAGTGGGGGCCGAGAAGCCAGGGCATGGTCAGTCTTCAGCTGCCAGGCCTAGAAGGTCGTTCACTGAACCCTGTAAATGAGGCTGGGTCTAGGAGGTGAGTAGCCTTCCGTGGCGTTGCAAAGAAAGACAATCAACTCTCCAGTGACCTTGTTGCCCACAGGAAGGACAGGGTCCGGGTGGTGGCTGTGGGTTAGGGCATTGTCTTACCCAATGTCCAGTTGCTCCGCACTTGAAGCAGGATCCTGGCGGATGTCAC
>NW_008343214.1:310312-332443 GCF_000622305.1 Nannospalax galili | reverse complement strand
CCATGGGAAGGGGGCTGAGACTGGGTGTGGGAACGGGTATGGGTTGACATGGGAGAGGGGTTGGGAGGAAGCAGAAGAGAAGGAGAAGGGGAGTGCTGGGAGGAAGCTGAAGTGGGAGAGATGGGAGGGGTGTCCTGTCCATGAGAGGCTGTAGGGGCAGGGGCATCTGAGGCAGGGTCTGGAATTGAAGTAGAAGCAGATACAGGAGGGGTAAATGGGGTATTTGAGGTAGAAGTCAGACTTGGGGAGACTAGGGAGTATTTGGTAATGAGGTGTTTAAGATTTTGGATTTCCTTGATTAAAGGGGAATTGAGAGAGTGTCAGACTCAGAATGCTGAGGAAGGGAGGGGGAAGATTACAGAGAGGGAGTTTGAGGCAGAGAAGGGAGGGGAGTTGGGCTGGCCCCTGGACTGGAAGGCAAGGGAGGGTATAGTGATAGGAGGGCAGGACTTGGTTGTGCCTCAGGCTCGGGAGCACGGAGGTCCTGGGGCTGGTTTCTGATAGGGGGCAGGTTATCAGGCATGGAAGGATCAAAAGCAGAGTCAGAGGGGTAGGGAGGAGGGATAGGGGTAGAGGCCCTTGGAGTTTCAGGATCTGGTGGGACTGTCTTACCCAGGAGGACCTGGTGGGAAGAACATTTGACACAGAGGGAGGGATTAGCACGGAGGTCAAGAAAGGCGTGGATGTAGGGTAGTTCAGACTGCTTGTGGTTAAGCTGAAAGAAGTTTTCCAAATCTTCTAAAATATTGAGGTCTAAGGTTCCAGTGTTTGGCCAAACAGAGTTATTATCTAGTTTGTACTGAGGCCAGGAAGTGGTGCACAAGAATTTTAAGCGTTTTGATCTGATAGTCTGAGATAATCCTAGCTTTTTTAAAGATTTAAGAAGACAAGCCACAGGTGTGAGATCCTGAGGTTTTGAATGTTTGGTTCCCATAGCAACGGATTAGGTGCAAAGAAAGAAAGAGAAAGAAAGAGAGAGAGAGAAAGAAAGAGAGAGAGAGAGAGAGAGAGAGAGAGAGAGAGAGAGAGAGGGAGGGAGGGGAGAGTGGGAGAGAGAGAAAGCAGGAAGAGAAAGGTTTAGCTTAGGTCACATAAAAACGAGAACCAGAAGAATCAGGCAACAAAAGAAAAGCGTCCTTTTTTTCTGTTGCTAATTCGAGTTAAATTCCCGAACCCCAGGGCAGCGTCCTGCAATCACTGGGGGGGTGGGGAATACGAGTTGTGCGTGTCCCCGCCAGTGACCACAGCATACTGTAGTCAAAGGCAAGGCGGAACCTCCCATACACCGGTGTAATTTCGAGCGAGTAAAATGAGTTAGAAGAGGTTCTGCAATGTGGTACATGACCAGCCAGTAGGAGAGTGGGCCCGGAGGCCGAGATGGACTGGGAGTGGAGAAGAATGGAGAGGCCTAGATGAAGCTCAGAGTAGTTAGTGAACAGAGGGAGAGGAGAGAGAGAGGGAGAGAGAGAGAGAGAGAGAGAGAGAGAGAGAGAGAGAGAGAAGATGAGATGTTAGGGGAAGGCAAAAGATGGCAGGAGCGGTGAAGGGAAGGGAGCTTAAGTAGGGAAAAGGATTTGAGTGTGATGGGGAGGCAGGCCTGACTTCCAGGTGGGCGTGGACAGACACAGTAACTGTGCCAGGCAGTTCAGGCAGAAACCATTGCTGTCCAGTGGCCTTGAGTGAGGTCCGGGAGTGACTGAATTTGATTGGAAAGGAGATGAAAAGAGAACTGGCGGAGAGTAGTGAAGGGGAAAGGGGAGAGAGAGAGGGAGAGAGAGAGGGAGAGAGAGCTGAAAGGAACGGGAGAGGGGAGAAAGATAGAGGGTGGAAGTGTACCTTAATGCTGAATCAGTGGTGTTCGCAGAGGCCAGTAAGGACAAGCAAGTCCGAAAATTTTACTTGCGAGGTCCCTTGAAGTAAGAGCCGGGTTTTGGCACCATCTGATAGGTAGAGAGAGGGCGAGAGTGAGTGGCGCGGATGGAGGAAGGCACTGAGGCACAGATGGAATTCTCAGCGGGATATAGCTTTATTTCGCACGGGACATGTTTCCCTTGGGGAAGGAAAAAGTGTCAGCTAAGGGAAAGATGTCAGGGAAGGGGAGGGAAGGGAAGGGAAAGATGTCAGGGAAAGATGTCCGGGAAAGATGTCCGCCCACAGGCTGTGAGCTGGGACTTTATATATGGGGGCTTTAGGGTGTAGAAGGGAGGGATATTTGGGGGAGAAATCAGGGAGGGGGAAGCAGGAAAAGCAGGTAGGATTCGGGTCTGGAAGTGTTTACTTTTTCTCTCTTAAGATAAGAGAAAAGCTTGTTGTGATAAACAGCTTCTAAAATCTCTGGTTAATAGGTAGAATCTGCTTATCTTTGGAGATCAGAGGAAAGGCAGGCTGCTTCTCAGCAGTTTGTTTCCCTTGACTTCAAAGGTTATTTATTTTCTATCTATTTGCAGTACTGGGAATTTAACCCATTGCCTTATACAAACATGTAAGTTCTCTACCATTGAGCATCATCCCCAGTCCCATGCAATTCATTCTTATTGAAATCATAATTCATTCTAGGGAAACCTCATAAAAATAAATCAGGAATGAGAGAACTAGATTTTATCAGTCAGAAAGGCATTTTTAGAATAACATCAACAACTTAGAAATTACCTATAAGCCTGAGATGCTGGCTCACAAATGTAATCCAAACATGTAAGAAGCTGGGGCAGGAGACTGCTATAAATATGAGGCCAGCTTTTGCTCCATAGTGAGTGCCAGATAATATAGGGTTACAGTCTACTGGACTCAAGTTTAAAGAACCCTGGGTGCATTTGAAGATATTCAAGGCCCTCACAAACCTGACTTTTGAGTCCTTAAACAATGCTTATTAATGCCAAGACCCCAATGGCTTTGCATACTGATGTTATTGCCTTTAAAGCTGCTGATTTTCTGCCCTCTGGGTCATGTTCTTGCTACTAGCCAGTCAGCAGAGACAGACTCCATTTACAGGAGTTCGAGTTGTAATGGACTTTTTGCAGACATAGAAAATATGGACAGTTGTAGCCTACTTATCCCTAGAACATTGCTATTAAGTCAATCCTTTAGCCTACTTTGATGTTAAGCCTTCTGGTCACCTTTATCTTTAAAGGAATTCAGAAGGGAATGTCTGAATTTACACAATAATGTCTGTGAATCACATCAGAATGCATAGGAGTTTCAGGAATTTCCCACAAAATGTATGAAATTTCTTCTTAAGACACTGACATACAAAGTACCAACCCATCACTCAGAAGAAGTCATATATATTTTTAAAAATTATCAGAGAGCAGCTTTACCAAGAACTCTCAAGAGTTGGATAGATTGCCTTTTGCTTTACTTTTTATCTAAGTCATTTGAATGTCTAAAGTGTCTAGGTACTTAAGCTCAAATCAGAATTCTGACAATGCCTTAGATGTGTGACTAGGGCTTGCTCTCTACTAGATTCTTTATAACCATGCTTTGATATATGACCTCCATTCTTCCAGTTGTTCCTGTTTTGAGTGAAAAAAAAAATCTTAGAATACCAACTTTTGTTCGGTCTTTGTATATCTGGGCCCATACCACTTCAAAAATCCTACATCAAATGTTGATTTTCAGGTTTACATGACTTGGCAATAACTGAATGCTTTGTGGTCTAGTTTAGAATTCTCTTTGGGATGGCAGTTCTTGCCTACAAGGGAAAGAGGAGGACAGGACACAGCTTTGCTCCCACTCAGATGATTTTATCTGGTTACTTTCCTGATTATCCCTTCCTCCCACTGCCTTAGCTTTGATTCTTGTGTCGCCTAGGGGAGAAGCCAAATGTAACTCCCAGCAGGATGAATAGCATGACTTTGGTAAAGGGCAGGACTTCAGTACACATCTGTATTATAAGGATCACAGTGTGTTTATCCAAATTTTCTATGTTCTGTTCTTCACAGCTCTGTTCATTCTGTGCTCTAACAGATCTTCAGAATAAAGTCTTTACTCGGGTTAGGCACTGCCTCAGACCTACATCAGAACAGAATGTCTTGAACATGTGTGGTTTTGGTGACGACTTCTAAAATCTGTTTTTTCACGTTTCTAGTCGCCTGTTTCAGTTCACCAGACAGCAGGGGCTTGGATTCCCTGCTGCCATTTAGTCTCAGCACATGTTCTACACAGCTGTGCAGATCTTTTCCAGCAAGTACGCCTTCTTAGCATCAGTCAGAGCTTTCTTGTGTCGGTAACGGAATAATAAAGTCAACCATGAGCTTCCAATGTCCTCTCTTAGGTTTCAATATGACATTTCTCATATTATTATCATATTAAATGCCATGCATTTCTGGAAAACCAAGACATAGTCAGACCTGAGCTCTGTATTAGCCTACCCTTTAGATATTAGATATCACTATTGCTAGCTACTTCACCAAATTTATTTTAGTAGAATTTATGTTGGAACTGTATTTTTTGTGTGGCTAATCCATCACCAGTCAGCAGGACAATTTAGAACACATGTAGCCTCACATTAAAAAGAAAACAAGAAAGTAGAAAAAGTCAATACAACATTAAGGAAACAGCAAATTGTATCAATTTTAAATCATAAAAGGTGATCCATAGTATATTTATTGTCTTTGTTCTGAGTTATTTTCATGAGAATTCAGTACCAATAAAACCTCTCGGTGCAGGATTTGCCTGTGTGCAGCAGATGAGTGTTTGTATTAGAAAAACAGCAATGGGAATAGATAAAGAAAAGGGTAAAGCAAACAGTGGAAAAAACAAGTAATATTTCTCCAATTCAACCTTCGGAGAGAGAAAGCTAAGTCAAAAACAAGAAAGCTAACTCAAAATCTCCAAGGCTTCATGTGTTGTCTTTTAGAAAAAGAACTAATAGCATATTTTGCAGCTTTAGAATCTCTGCTAAAAATTTTTGCTTTATAAGCTGTGTATACCTTATAATACTGTGAAAGATTTAGGGGACAATACATCAGTCTTCTATTTCTTTATGATCTGAGTCTAAATGTAGAGTATAATCTGCAAGTGAAGTTAACTACACACTTTCCACAAAACAAATGAATGAGTCACTTCTTGGCATTCTTGCTACTCCCTCCAGTCCTTGAAATATTACAACATATTTTGATTTAGTTATCAAACAGTTAATGTACCCTCTTAATCTAAGGTTACTACGGTTCCTGCTGAGCATTTTCCAAATTGAGATTTTGTCATTCAGTGTTTTGATTTTTCAATTTTTATGTTTTGTCTTATCTGGAATTTTACGCTCTGGGGAAAAACTGCAGACTCAACAGTTGAAGACATCAGCTTCCATTCATGATTGCACAATTATTGCCAAGTCAGGGGCAGGGTTCATTTTATTCCCAGGCCCCAGATTTCCTTCATTTCTGTACTGCAGGGTCAATGTCACTACAAGCACTCCCATCCTCAGCATTACCTAATGTGGTTACTCAGCTACAGAGCTTCTTCCTGCCAAAGATATTTTTTTTATTTTATTTATTGTTTTTATTTTATGTGTATGCATGTATTGTCTGCATGCTGGTAAGGGCACCCGTGTCGTGCAATGCCCACAGAGGTCAGAAGATGCTTTCAAATGCCCTAGGACTGGAGTTATGAACAATTGTTGGCTGCCATGTGTGCACTGGGATTCAAACCCAGGCCTCCTGCAAGAACAACCAGTGTTGTTCATCTCTGAGCCATCTCTCCAGTCCCCCTGCCAAAGATATTTAGAGGAAACCATTGAATAAAGTGGATTATACAAATAAATTTAGTTGTTTTGCTAGCAATGCACAGATTTGTTTCCCACAGAGAGTTCAGATATTTTATGAGATTCACAGGTATGCTTCTGAATCCACTTATTTAGTTAATAGCAACAAAAAAATTTAGTATTTTACAGTTGCATGTGCCTCAAGGACATCTTCAGTCTAAACTGCCAGATGGTCAAACATCAGAGGGAACTTTGTACCTGTAAAGTGACAATACATTTATGAGCACTTTATTTATTATGCAAGTGGTTTAAAAACTTTTGATTTATTTATGGTGGTGTTTACTTGGTGCCTGAGTACATTGCATGCATATTTTATAATGTTGACAAGACTTAGCAAGTAGTGCCTTTCCATATAGTATAGAAAGTACAATTATCAGGTCAAAAAGAGTGCCTTTCAGCCTTTCAACCAGGGTAATCAAGTGACGATTTCATTTATTTAAATTCTATGGTTGAAATCAATAACTCAATAAATTTATATTTTGTTTAACATGATAATATAAATCAGAAGTCTCATGATAAGATCCATTGTCTGACACAAGATGGTTCTCCTATGACTTTTGAAGTTATTATATGATCAATCCTCTTAAGCAATAGAGCACAAAGAAGACTTCTGTTCCCCGTAGTAAAGTCTGTAATTATGAGCCATATTCATTTCAAGGGCTCCTACAGCTGTAAAAAAAAAAGCTTGATATCAAATATAATAACTATAATGTGGAATAACGATGCCTAAATTTGACCCAATAATTTACTTCCAATTTCTTCATCTAGAAATAATGGTTAAGATTATGCATATATTACAAAAATAAATATATATATAGATATGGATTGAAAATATATATGGAAGAACCATTTAGCCATAAAATATCTTTTTTTTGCCTAAAAAGTGAGACTATTGACAACTTTTTATGACATAGAGCTGTGCTTATTAAATGCAGGGTATACAGAAAGTAAACAACTCATCTCTGTTATAGAAAAATGTAATATTTTTTAATTTTTATTCTCTTCTATCCTTTCTGAAAAAAAATCTATCTGCAAAAAAATGTACTTTAAATATTTAACATAGATGCTGTTAAGAGCATGTGCTGCTTTTGAGGAAGAGCTAAGTTTAGTTCCTAGTCCGTAATCAGGCAAATCACAACCACTTGTAAGTCAAGCTCCAGGAGATTAGATGCCTCTGGCTTCTTCAGGAATGTGCACGCATGTGCACAAACACATACAGAAACACACAAGTATACATCATTAAAAGTACTAAATATAGAGGCTGGGGTAATGGCTCAGCAGTTAAAAGTACTTGCTGCTCAGAGGACCTAGATTTGGTTCCCATCATCCATATGGAAGCTAAACACTGTCTGTATACTACAGTTTCAGAGATCCAATGCCTTCTTCTGGTATCCACATGTCTTGTCCAAAATACATATACTTAAATACAGGCAAAAAATTCATACACATAATATAGAAATGAAAATTAAGAAAAATTAATTTTAAATTTTTAGAGGGATAGAGAGAAGGCTCAATGGTTAAGAGCACTTCTTTCCTGGTAGAGAACTGGAGTTTGGTTTCTAACACCCATATTATAGCTCAGAACTCTCTCTAATGCCAGTCCAGGGGATTTAATGTGCTCTTCTGGCCTCCCTGGGCACTAGACATGCATATGATACACTTACATAAATGCAGGAAAAATATTCACACAGAAAAATTTTCAAAAATCTTTTTTAAAAATGAGCAATAATTACCTTTGAAGAATATAAATGATTAAAGTAGCCAAGTATGAACAAAATGAATTGTGTTATGGACCAGGTTTTTTAATTTCCAAAGCACTTGTGGATTTTAGAAATTAAAAAAATAGTGATGGCACATATAGAGGTATTACAGTAGTAAAATATAGTCTACAACAATTAGGAATTCTTCACTCACAAGAAAACCTATATGACCTTAAATAGAAAATGTCATCTATCTCCTTTCTTTAACCGAAGCTGGCCTTTTTTTCTTGCTTCTTAGTACTTTAAACATAACCACAACAACATTTTGTTCCACTTATAGCCTTACCATCTAGCTCTGATATTTAAATATCAGTCATTGATGCACTCCTTTCTCTAGAAATGAGAGACCTTGCTAAAAATAGATCCATAAATGCAAGATAATTTCATTATACATAAACAGTAGAGTAAATGCCATGAAGAAATATCAAGAGACATTGATCTATCTAGGAAGTTTAAGTAGTTTTGAAATTTTTCAGACTCTGACTAACTGTGTGTGTGTATACATAGCTGTATGCATACAGGTGCACATACATGCCCATATATGTATGGAGGCCAGAGGTCTTCCTCTATCACTTTATATCTTATTTTTTGAGACAGTCTCTCACTGGACCTGGAACTCATCAGTTTGTCAGGCCAGCAAGCCTGAAGGAGCCCCCTGTCTGTACTTCTCAAAGTTTGGTTGTACAAACGTGTGTGCTAAACATTTTATGCTGGTGATGTAGATCTGAACTCAGGTCCTCTTGCTTCAGAGGCAACCCTTTTTCTGACTTAGCCATCTTTCATTTTTCATAAATCTGTGAGAATGTTAATTGAAAAAAAACTTTTCACAGAAAAAGGATTCATTTTTAAACTGAAACTTTGAGTTCTTGTCAAGAACTCAGAACTGATCTTACCCATGTTAGAAGAAAGAACTGATTTCTCATGATTCGTGTCTTTTATATTTGAAGTCGATGTTATTACAGTGTTTTTATTGAATGTGACTGAACATAGCTAAAAAACCCAGATGTAATTAGAAGTCTTTACAGACAGCCTTGACATAGCTGTCTTTCTTTTGTAGGGTGTTTGTAATCGTTGTTTACAATACTGTCCCTTGCAAGCTCACATTATCCTTCTGAAAATGACTCATTTCATTTTGACTTACCCCTGATAAATGTTCTTTGCTAGAACATCCTCAATTCATTTACCTGAGCCTGCTTTTCTTTCAGTGTGTCTAGAGAACTTCTTGCTATCTAGCTCTTTCACTATCTTAGTTCACATATTCCGTCAACTCCCAAGAAGTCTAGCTGCTGTGCAGATTTTCTGGTTTGTACAACCCGATATAGCCAGTATCATTGCAATTTCTGTCAGTCTCACCCAAAAGACCAAACTGTTGAGTGCATTTTCAAATAATTTAGATCAATTCTAACCATTGTAAAGAATAGTTTACATACCCTATTTAAACTGCCTGACATTTATTCTCCCAATTATTAATCAAATATAATGTACCCAGAAGCCGAGGTAAACAAAATGGACCAAGTACATTTTCTTATACAATGTGTATACTATTTGTAATAGTTTTTAAAATGAACCAAATTAAATGGATGTATATCAAAGCATGACTCAAAATATATGTAAGGGTGCATGTAAAATAAAATAATGAGCTGGGCATGGAGGCACACACCTTTAATCCCAGCACTCAGGAGGCAGAGGCAGGCAAATCTCTCTGGTTCAAAGCCAGCTTGATCTACATAAGTGAGTTCCAGAACAGCTGGGATTACGAGGAGACCAAAAAGCCAAAATAAATGAATAAGATAAAATAAAAATCATCAGCGTAAATGTTCATTAGCACTATAAGAGGAATATCATTATTTCTGCTTTACTAAAAATGAAACTGATACTTAAAGTGAATTAACTAGTAGTTCACCAACAGGCAATGGTAGAGCCTTATTTAAATATAGGTTTTTGAGTCAAGCTTATATTGGTTTATATTATGCGACATTGGATATTTTCCATTATTTTTTTATAAGTTAACTTTGGTTTGATATGTAATAACATAAACACTTCTGCAACATCATTCCATCTCTCATAATACTTGTCTTTGTTACATGTATTTAAGAAAAACCTTATGAAAGAGGTTTTATGTTTCTATCAGTTCAGCTGCGTTTGATTACGAACTTACAAATCACTGTCAAAGTCTTTCTCAGCTACGTCAGTGCACTCTATCAAGCATTCTGCAGTCGCTTCTATCAGTAATCCTTGCACACGTCTAAAAATAGTAATAGTTTCTATTGACCCAGAGTTTCATTGTGTAGTATAAACAGACTTTTTAACTCACAGCAAGCCTCCTACCTCAGCTTCCTAAGTACTGGATACTTAACCTTCTTTCTGTCATTTGTATGATCCCTCCTTGTCTCTGGTCTCTGGAACCTGTCATGTAGTTCAAATTTCTGATCCCCGCCCCCCTCCCCCCCACACACAAGGCTCTTTCCTTGTTAGTTTGGGCTCAAACATCTTCATCTATCATAAAAATTACTTAAAGGAATTTAAAAAACTATAGCTACACACTTTTGTTTTCCAGTCTGCTATCATTTTATTGCACTTTCTAAAAAGTTTAAACAGAAGTTCATTTAGCAAAACAAAGCATGGTATTCTCTAGAGAGCCATGAACAGTTTGGACCTAAAACAGCCCACGTGTTCTGTATGATATTTTTTTAACTTAAAATTAGAAAAAGAAATAGTGATTATTTTTCTTTTTGGTGCTGGGCATTGAACTCAGCGCCTTGGTTATGCTAAGTAAGCACTTTACCATTCAGTTATGCTTCCAGCCCCTAGTTATTTCTTAATAGCTCTTCAAAATACCCACAAAATACTTCAAGTAATGCCTGGAGTTTTGTATTGTGTGACTTTTAAAATTTAAAATTATCATTTAATTGCTATGGTCATGAACATTATAATCACCTACAGCTTAGCACATGCATTTAGTATATACTCAGTAAATAAAATGTAAATCTTATTGATATGGAAAACTAGAAATAGGGTACCCATACTATTTTAGCTGCTCTTTGATAGGGATTGCATGGAGTCAGATCTGGGTCCCCAAATGTCTTTGAGTGTGGGTCCATCCACTGGAGCCTGATTAACCTATCAAGAGTGCCATGCCAGTCAGAGACTGTCTCTCCCACCCCAGCAACTATCAGTTCCCAGATGTGTTCCTTAGTTTGGATTGGGATCTCTCTCTCTCTCTCTCTCTCTCTCTCTCTCTCTCTCTCTTGCTCCCCTCCCGCCCTCTATATAATATATATATATTTAATTATACATATATATGTATAATTAAATTGGTTGGTGGACAGTAAGGTATGGATAGGGGAGGGGATATAAATACCATAAAATTACATTGTATGAAAATCACAGAAATTCAATAAATTTTTTTGGAAAAAATTTTGTAAGGGTAAGATGAGAAACTGACAGTGAATCCTCATTGTAGTGTATTTTTATGCTATGCTTTATTAATGAAATTAAAATCTCTGCACGTACATGTGGGTCCTAACAGTACTAGCCTTACAATTATGAACACTTCATTTTTAGACGTTGGCCAATTTATAGTGTAAGGCAAATTGGAAAACTAGAAGGTACTGTTCAAAATGTCACAGTCTGTGATATCAAACAAAAATCTTTATAATTTTTTTAGAACCAGTGATCATATTAACCCTCTTGCTTCCCTTTTGTGGCATGGATTAAAAGTTCATTGCTTTTATATGAAATCCTATGTTGGTTCATCTCTTAACTTTGCGTGTTCTCTAAACAGTAACGTGGGTTTGTTTCTTCTACGGGCCTATCTAAAAGGAAATGAATAGAGATTGGTTAGGAAAGAGAGGGAGAGCAGCAGTTGTACTGCAGAGTGTTGGATGACCAATGAGTTCTTGGATCAAGTCACGATTAGAAAATGGATTATGGAGTGAAAAGGAAGGACAGCTCCTGTCCCAGCAGGACTATGGGCAGCTTGATCTCACAGCACTTCTCCCAGGAATCTATATTGTTCTGTTCAAATCTCCATACTTTCTTCAGACATTTATCAAAGTTCTGTTCCAAGCCTGGAAATTTGGAGGCTGCTAGTATAATTATACTTTTATTCTTCATGTGTATATATTAGTTTCATCTTGATGGGAGTTTTTAAGGAGTAGGGAGTAACTTTGCTTACTCACTGACCCTTTTCATTGGAAACAGCAATCTACCTTAGTTAATGTTTTATCAAAGCAAGGCATTGTCAATGGGTAAACTAATTCAGATGGTAATAATGGAAATTTGTGCCTTATTTTCATATACTAGACCATGATTCAGATTTTTGATGCATCATTCACTAGAAACCAATCAAGCAAGAAAATAAATAACCAAAACATGTTAAAAGAAAGTGATTCATTCAGGACCTCAAATTATCATTTACTATATACTTTTTCTTAAGTGTTAAGAGTATTTACTTAAAAGGCTACTAGCACCATGGGTAGCTGAAGGATTTTCACATAATTAACTAGATGGAGGAATGTTTCAGCCAGAGTGTGACAGAGAGTAACTAGAAACAGGAATCTCTCACAGTTTTCCATTTTGTTAAGAAAAGTCCCTCATATTCATTCAGTCAGGACCAGTTTTTCTTTTAAAATAGTAAACTAATTATGTTTGTGAATGAATGATTGTTTCAAAAATCCTTATTGGAAAGGCATCAATAATGTATGTCAATCAATAGCTATGTATTAAATAATATGTCTATACATTTTTCTCAAAATATAGGAGAGGGCCATTTGGGATGCAGGAATAAAGATGAATAAGATTGGGATGTTCTGTATGAAATACACAAAAAATCAATAAAAAATATTGAGTATGAAACTAATTTTAGCTTCTCTACTGTGTTCTTATGATGAGCAGTGTTTTTTCTTTTAAGTTTATTTCTAGTATTTATCTCCTGACTAATAAAACTTCACAACTATGTGAAGCAACTGTGGTTGTATCATTCTTAGATAATTAGTTATGGTTCACATATAAGCTTAATTACTAGTATATTTTTCATAACTCTATTCATATTTCCTCTTGGGGAACTATAAAATTGTTTAATTTTTAAAAAATTTATGAAGTCACTAAATGGGTATGAATATGAAAAGGAGCTTTAAGATGCTGAATTGAAGCATTAAACTAAAAAGTGGTATTTGTACCCTCAATTGAATATTGGTTAGTTTTTGTCAACTTCATACAAACTAAAGTTATATGGGAAGAAGGAACATCAGTTGAGAAATTTCCTCCATCTGATTGGCCTGTGACCTCATCCTGAGGCATTTTCTTGATTGGTAATTGATGCAGGAGGGACAAACACATCATGGGTGGTGCCTTTCCTAGGCAGGGAGACTTGGGCTATGTAAGGAGGGTAAGTAAGCAGCACTCCTCCAAGTTTTCTCCTTCAGTTCCTGCCTTCAGGTTCCTGCCTTTGTTGGCTTCCTTCAAAGGACTATAACCTGTAAACCAAATAAACACTTTTTTTCTCCAAGTTATTTTTGGTTGGTGTTTTATTCCAGCAAAAGAAAGAAAACTTGATGTGAATATGAACAATCTCAAATACTGAATTCATGACTAAAATGTACAATGTAAGGAAAATGACTTCTGCACATTGATTAAATATTCATTATGCTGCTCATCACTGACAGGAAACTTTAGTTTGCTTCTTTTGGCACCATGTAATGAGGGCCAGAGGTCATCTCAAACTTCACTGTTATGAAAAATTTCCAAAAATATGAAGGAAGTTAATGAACACCTCATCCCTCTCCCTCTCTGACTGTCGACTAATCTCCTGAGAGTCAACAGAGGAATGATCCTGGAGTCCTAACTTTTTAAAAAATATTTTATTTATTATTTTTATTTTAAGTGTATGAGTATATTGCCTGCATGTATGTGAGTGCACCCATTTTGTGCAATGCCTCAGAGGTCAGAAGAGGGCTTCAGATTCCCCTGGAACTGGAGTTGACAGTTCATAGCCACCATGTGGGTGCTGGGAATCAAACCAGGGTCCTCTGCAGTCAGTGCTCTTAACTTCTGAGCCATCTCTCCAGCCCCTGAGTCCTACCTTTTGAAATATATCTGCTTGGGTTAGGTTGATGATACAGGAATGAGAGGCTCAGGATCACAACCAAAAAGAACTATACCCGCTTATCTCCAGAAGGGAAATCAGCAGCACATCCCTTAATTTACAAGGCAGGGTTTGGTACTTTTGAAATGTAAATACATTTCTCAAGGAAGGCAAATTTCCTGCACTCAAAGCTTGTTTTCTAACTGATGTCCCAACCTTCAATAAAATCCACAGTCAGGAAGAAGAGAGTGATAAATATCTGTGCACAAATAGTCATTTTCTTTAAGCAGTCCAGGTGCCACCCATTTCAGTTAATCCCTCTCATACATGCCCAGTGTTTTACATAATCTAAATAATTCCTTACAGATTGCCCAAAGGCTTGCCTCCTAGGTGATACCAGATCCTTTCAAGTTGATAATCAGCATGAATCACACAGACACCTACCAACACACACATGTATGCACACACATACAAAATGAATTGGCACACTCATACATTTTGTTCAATGGATTCAAGGTTATAAAGAAATTGTAAAAGAACCAAAACTGAATAGAAAAATTGGAAGGACTTCCAAGTCTATGTTTGGAAATCTTTCAACCCAAACATTCAATAGATTCAATGATGCATTTTATTTAAACTTCATTGATAAATTGATATTCAAGTGGTACAAGTAAGATTTTTTTTTTTTGGTTGAAAGTAAGAAATAGAAGGAATTTGTTTGGGGCTGTGAGAAATACCTCATGCTATGGGACTTAGATTGCAAGCAACAATGCATGAGATGAAAAGCCTCTGTGCCTATTACTGGCTGTGATAGAAAGGAATTTAGAGAATCATGGAATTACACTTGATACAATATTTAATTTTTTTAATTTAATTATTTATGTGTATGAGTGAATCCCAGTGCACCATATGCCTGCAATACCTGTGGAGGCCAGAAGGTGTCAGATCCACTGGAACTGGAGTTTGAGATGGCTGTTAGCCGCCATGTGGATGCTGTTAGATGACAAAGGTGGTTGGGGTTGGGATCACTGTGAAACAGAAACAGAGAGGGCTCTGGCAAAGCAAGAGTCCATTGGGGTTAGTGGGGCTAGAATTCAGCTCAGGAGTGAATGAAACCCATAGCCTAATGGCTGCAGGGGGGCAGCTTATAAACGGAAAAAAAATATGGAAAAAGAATATTTTTCTGTTGTTTGGGCCTATTCAGGGAGGGCATGGGGTCTATACCTGGTGAAACTTATCCAGGAAAACATTTACTGTAAAATATGTTTTTTACAATTACAGAGTTCCAGGAACCCATTGCAGCTACAAGGCTTGGGAAACCTGTTTTCAGCCTATGGAGCATGCTATGGTGATCACAATGCATTGGGTCATCAGTTCCTGGTGTTTATCAGCTGGTAGGTGGCTGGTAGTTGGCTGACTTAGTACCTCCTAGGGGCCTATGGTGTCTAGGTCTGGGGTCACCTAGACTTGAACCCTATCAGATGCTGGGAACTAAACCCAGGTCCATTGCAAGAGAATGCTTGCTTTTAACAACAGATCCATCTTTCCAGACTCACTTCATGCAATTGTAAAATAATGTGAGAGATCAGTTTTGATTGAACACATCACTAGATTACAAGGCTCTTGGGGAAAAGAAGACTCCTATTTCACAGCTGTTCTCATTTTAGTTAATAGTAATAATGTTAAAAGGACAAGCAAAACGAGAAGTAGAAGTAGAGCCAACTCATATTTCTATACTATGACAATTTTATGGTATTTATGATTGTTAATTTCACATTGTGATCCTGTCTGAACTAAGGAATGTCCACATGACTAATAGAATATTATTTATTGGTGTGGCTATGAAAGTGTTTCTGCAAGGATTTGAATCAGTCTACTGGGAAAAGAGCTACCTATGTCAATATAGGTAGGTTTTCTCTAATTAACTGTCAGGTTTCCTAAATAGAGATCCACAAAGCACAAAATCTCCCTTTCTTCATGAGCTGAATCACTCAATCCTCTGTTCTTTTCCTGGGCATTTCAAATTCCTACTTCTCACAACTTCAGACTTAGACTGAATTATAGAATTAGTTTTCTTTTTCTTGAACTTGCAGGTAGTCTGCTGTGGTATTTCTCAGTCAGCATATTTCTGTGACCCTATTTCAGTAAACATCTTCCGTTCTACAAGAAATAGACAGCTCCATTTTTATTTGCCTGTGTTCCTACATACAAATATATCTCTTTACCTTTCTCTTCAATTCTGCTTCTCTTGAGAACTTTAACAGTACTACTCTAATCTATTTTCAAATATAATCACTTTAAACTATTCTTCAAACCTGTTATTAAATAAAATAATTGTTTTTAGTTATTGTTGCAGATGATGAGATGATAAAGGAAGTAGAGGACATGAAATACTTGTCTGCATCGGTTTTGTCATCAATATTATAAACACAAATAAACTACCATGGTAGGCTAGATGATTCCCAAGAGCTAAAGGCATATGTATTATAGGATAATTGACCTGCCAGGACCCTTACTACTAGTGGTGGAGAAAAGATAGTTCATATGAACCAATGAAGATTTAATTTTATAATATAACTAATAAACGAGATCCCATCCAAATGTGGAATTGCTTCATTTGCACTGACACTCATATTTCATAATTAATCAGTTGTGGTCCTCAGAGGAAACAGATGACACACATAAACAGGTAATTGGAAATAATTTAATGAAGGGAAAACACAATTGTTTACAACATGTTTGGCAGAGCTAATGGAAAGAAATGAGATCATGAAATGTACCTTAAAGCCACAGCATGGAGTCTTTACTCCCACATGCCAGAAGAAGGAAAGGAAGGAGGAGAGCCTTATAGTACAAGGCAGCTACAGGAAAGAGTTCTGGGAACATTGTGCCTTGGGAGACAGAAGCAGAGAGCCTGTTTTATAAACATTGTATTCTCTTACACGGTAGCCTTCTGACAGCTATTCCTGTAGATCAAAGCAAACAGGAAGATAGAGCAAATCAGTCACTGATGCAATCCTCAAATATGATTCTCCAAGTCTACAAAGCAGGGTTCAAAAAAAGTATAGTTTGAAAAATAAAACAATGAATCCTATACTCAAACCCAAATCCATAATATAGACCTCTATGGACAAAGGACCTACCCACAAGCAAGTTTTAGTTCCTGTAATTATCTATATGGAAATAGACTAGGCTATTTTTTGTTGCTGATTTGAGGATTTTATATAATATATTTTGTAAATATTCCTACTTCCTAACTCATCTTAACCTCCACTTTACTATCTGCCCCCTTCATCTCCTCTATTATTCTTTGTATTTTTAAAGGCCTATTGAGTCTAACAGGTATATTCCAAGTGCTCTTGGGTGTGGGTCTACCTTTGGGAGTTTGGCCAGCCACCAGCCAGTAATACCAACAAGAAAAACTGACTTTTGTTTCCCCAGCGTCTATCAAGTGTCAATAGAATCTCATAAAGAGCTGGGGTTTTCTACCCACCTTCCTTATATATGTTGGATCCCTATCTGACGTGGGTTTGCACAAGTTTTTTGCATGGTGTCATAAGTGCTGTGGATTCATATGTGCAACTACCTTATGGTATTCAGACTACAGTTTCCTTGTATTCATTTACCACCTCTGTCTCTTACCATATTTCAACCACCTCTTCCTTAATGATTCCTGAGGTTTTGAGAACAGGATCTGATATAGGTATCCCGTTTATGCTTATGTACTCACAGTCTCTTGTTCTCTGCAAGTTGATTATTTGTGAGAACTTTCTCTGGTGAGAGTTGAGAGATCCACTAATCTATGGTTATAACAATATATCATTATGAGTCAGTTTAATACCTTATCTGTGTAACAGAATGATAGCAGTAATTTCTCTATGACTGTAACCTGTCTAAGCACAGTGTCAGGTATAACCTCCATCTTGTGAAGCAAGCCTTAACTACATTAGAAGGTGGTTTGTTACTCCCATAATATTCATGCCACTAATGAGGTATATTTTGCCAAGCCAGGTGTTATGAAGGTTGATGATAACATTTCTTTTCTAGTTACATGCAAAGCATCTTCTAGTACTATGAAAGAAAGCACGCAGGAGAGATGTAGCTTCAAGGTAGTAGCAACTTGATTTCTCCTTGTTTGTTCTGTGACTCATGTAGGCACTGTCTTTAGCAGTAGGTTCTTACCATCAAGTACTGTGGGTAACCAAATGCAAGGGCAATAGGCAGTACTGTGTGATGCTTTGTGGGATCTCTCTGGTCAACAACTCCAAAAGAGGGAGTCCATTCCTAGCACTGGGCTTTTCATTTGCAAGCCTGTGGTGTTATTTAGGGCCATTGAACCCCTGTTATAGGGTTAACTGCATTTAAATACTTTTTACACTGTGTATGTATATATTGAATGAAAATTCTATATTAGGTTTCCCGATAACTCTTTTAAAAGTCCTTTAGTATCAGTTATTCCTCTTCTTTCTTTCTCCCTCTTCTGCCCTACTATCCATTTCCCACCCATTAAACCCATTGTATTCATTAGTCCCCTTTTCCGTTTACATCATTGAATTCTATCTCTTGTCCCATAAACCACCCTCCATGATTTCTTATTAGTTTTCTCTTCTCTAAGGATTTTCTATTTGAATCATAGTGTCTGAAGATTGAAATCTAGCATCCCCTTATATGGAACATGGGATATTTGTCTTTTTTGAGTCTGGATTATCTCAGTCAGGATGATTGCTTCTAGTTCCATCCATTTATTTAGCTGTGGATTTCATAATTTCATTCTTAATTGCTGAATGATATTCCATTATGCAAATGTACTATATTTTCATTATCTATTCATCAGTTGAGAGACATTTAGGTGTTTACATTTCCTCACTATTGTGAATTAAGCAATAATGAACATAGATGGGTAGGTTTCTCTTTGGTAGGGTCCAGAGTCTTTTTCGTATATGCCTAAGAACTGTATGGATGGATCATGTGGTAGATCTACTATAGTTTTTTGAGATACCAGTTTGTACTCATACTTGTGGTGAATCAGTGCTCCTCTTTCCCCACATCCTGATGAATATTTGTCATCATTTCTTTTTTGGATCTTAGGTATTATGAGTATGGTAAGATGAGCTCTCAAAGTAATTTCAATTTGCATTTCTTTAATGGTCAAAGATGTTGAACAATTTATAGCTGAATCTCTCTGATGAACAAAGATACAAAAATTAACAACATACCCACAAACATAATGCACAAACACATCAAAAAGATTATTCACCACGATTAAGTAGGTTTCATCCAGAGATGTAGGAATGTTTCAACATATATCAATTAATAAATGTAACCCACCACATAAAGACTCAGGAACAGAAAGCACGAGATCATCTCTTTAGATACCAAAAATGCCTTTGACAAAATCCAATGTCCATTCATGATAAACATCATGGAAAAATCTAGAAATGCTGAGGAAATATTTTAACATAATAAGGACAATATATAGCAAGTCCAGAGCTGGTATCATACTAAATGAAGAAAATCATGAAGCATTACCATTAAAATTAAGAACAAGACAACGGTATCCACTCTCTCCAAACCTGTTCAACTGCTGGCTTGAGTCCCAGCTAGGGCAGTAAAACAAATGAAAGAGATAAAGGAGACACAAGTTTGAAAGAAAGAAGTCAAAGCATCCTTATTTGCAGGTGACATGATGCTATTCATAAAAGACACAAAAGACTCCACGATTAGAGTTGATAAACACACCCAGTAATATAGCAAGATGTAAAATTAACACAGAAAAATCAGTATCATTTCTATATACCAGCAACAAATCTACTGAGAAAGAAATCAAGGAAACAATCCCATTCATGTAAGCCTTAAAAAAACATAAAATACCTTGGAATAAATCTAAATAAGGAAGTGAATAACTAGTGTTATAAAATCTTTAAGCACTGAAGAAAGAAACTGAAGAAAATATCAAAAGATGGAAAGATGGTCCATGCTCTTGAATCAGAAAAATTGATACAGTGAAAATGACCAAAGGTATTTACAGGTCAAAAGGAATCTACAGATTAAATGCAATCTCCAATAAAATTCCAATACAATTCTTCACAGAAATTTTTTAAAAAATCCTCAAATTTCATATGGAAACACAAAATTACCCAGGATAGACTTTGGTATTTTAATGGAAACATTTTTTGAAAAAGCAATTAGAAAATAATGATTTAAGTAATCTTTCTTACTATGACAATAGGTGAACCAGTCTAGCCTACACTAAGAATCTGATAGTGTTCAAATTACTTACAATAAAAAAAAACATAAAAAGCAAGACTAAAAGAAGTGTGAGGTATCTAGTTATCATCACAAAGTCATGTCACTAATGAAAGATGCAATACATCCTTGGCTTTCAAAAGCAAATGATCTTTCCATTAAAAAAGAGCAGCTTCCACCAAGAACATCCCTTAGAAGCGCAGTTAACCTGAGTGTTTTATAGTTTAATCTCTACTGAATTCTTTATTCTTTACAGATCATCTTTATATTCCTCCAGACTCCTCAACTGAGTCTTCTCTCTTTTTCTCTTTCTATAAATTAACATATTCAATCCTTTCCAGGTCCCCCAACAGTCTGCACCCTCATTTAGTACCTGTTTTAATATTTTACAAACACCTCCATTTTCTTTTTACTATTCCCCAACTTTCAATCTGAATTCTAGATGCACCATTGACCTAAAGTTGTTTTTTTTTTTAATAACCATAGACTTAGGAAAATTTGCATGAAAAGTGATATTTTTCTTAATGATCTATAACTTGTTGAGAGACTCCTCAAGGAAAATTGAGGAAGAGGGTCAGAATCATCATAAGAACCATTATAAGAGTCAGAGGACCAGGACACTTAATGAGAGACAGTTTCTTTGGGACATGAAAGGGATGCCTCATGCCTGAATTCTCAGCAATATGGCTGTACCTGTAAAAAGTACACAAGATCACACCACTTGATGTACCAATGTGGATGAGAAAAATTCTCCAATGCCCTACCCCTATATGAAGAGATACAGGCAGTCAATGGCTGCTGAAGGAGAGAAGAATATGTTTTCTTAGGAGCTAAGCCCCTGATAGGTTTCCCAATCCTACGTGGACTCTCCTAAATACATGCACTTAGGGACAACACTAATTGAACTCAATGGGTTGTGTATACACACACACACACACACACACACACACAAATATGTATATGAAATAATTACAGAATAAGAGGTCATTAATTTGAGAGGGAATGGGGAAGACATAGAAGGATCTGGAAACGTGGAAGTGATGTAATACTGTGTACTCATGTGTGATGTTCTCAAAACAAACAAACAAGAAAAAAAATATTTATTTTCTTAGTCAAATATTCTGATCATTTCGAACAAAGATCCATCTATTAGTAGACTTTGGGGGTTGGAATTTGTGCCTATATAAAGGTAGGTTATAAAAGATATTTTGTTCTTAATTCTCTCATTTCATTTCCCTGTGTTCTTTGAAACACTCTTTTTTTCCTGCTTTCTTCTAAATTGAAGGCTACAATATTTGTCTTGTAGTCTATGTTTTAACTTCAGATTTTCTTTGAACTCCTTTAATCATTCCCCACAATCAACTGTCATCTTTATAATTCAAATTGTCTCTAGTCATTCCTGTTTCTTTTTAATCATATTAATCCTCCTTTAATGCCCTAGTAGGAAATTCTAAATATGTATTTTTAACATATATTTTCTTGACTATGAGTTCAGAGAATATGCTAGAACAAATTTGCACTCCACTGCTCATTCTCCTCCGAGATAGATGGTTTAAATACTATAAAGCTAATGTTGCTGGGATGTTCCACTCGGCAAAAACCACTATACTACTTGAGTCTAAAATTTCAACAATTGTTGAAATTGTTTTAACACGAGATCCCTCTCATTCCCTTTACTTTATCATAATTGCCACAAGATTCTTTCTGATGATTGCCACAAGATCTTGACTACACAGAAAGCATACTATTCCAAGTCCCACACTCAGCAGGTTGCAAAAGATTCCGATTGGGCAGTGCCCCATAATGGTACCAGCAGGTTCCCTATGGCCCATTTTTAAATATGAGGCATTTCTTTTGTTCCCAATAATTTCGGTATTCTAATCACTCAGAAAATGTGTTTAATTCTTTTAAAAAGTATTTTATGGTTTCTCTTTTCTTCTCGTTCCTGTGTGTTAATTAATTTCCTGCTACTGTGATAAAACAGCATGACCAAGGCAACTTATAAAAGTTTGAGTAACAACGCCAGAGGGAGAGTCTACATTGGTAGGGTGGGGGAGGCATGGTGGCAGGAGGAAGCCCAGTGGACACCTGAGGGCTTACATCTTCAAAGCAGCCCAGGAGAGAGAGAGAAAGACAGAGAGGGAAGGAGGGAGGGAGGGAGGAAGAGGAGAGGGAGAGGGAGGGAGGGAGGGAAGGAGAGAGGGAGGGAGAGAGAGAGAGAGAGAGAGAGAGAGAGAGAGAGAGAGAGAGAGAGAGAGAGATACATATAGTCCAGGCTGTCTTTT
>NW_008343214.1:275797-309819 GCF_000622305.1 Nannospalax galili | reverse complement strand
AGCAGCAGATGCCTTTACCCACTGAACCCTCTCACCCACCCAAGTAGAATATTTCTCAGCAGGATGGAGGGAGGGAGGGAGGGAAAGACAGAGAGAGCAGTCCCACCTTGAAATCTCAAAGCCTGCCCCTGTCCCTAAATGATATGCCTTCTAAAGTTTCTATGTCCTTCTATAAACCACCACCAAGGAACTGGGGACCAAGTTTGCAAATAACTCTGAGCTTATGGGGGACATTCTTATTCAAACCACCACAACGTGATTATTACTCAGTATTGTGAACTTTACTTTTCAAACATTTCTAAGCACCATATCTATTTAGTTTTCTCATTTTGCTAAGCATAAACATTGACATTATAATTTTTCTACTTAAAACTTTCCTTGGTAACATTGTTTCAACAGAAGCATATACATTTCTCATTTTGACATTCAAAATAAATTCTTCACTGCATGACTCTAATCACTTGAATGAGATGGAATTCATTTGTCAAGAGAGTATTATGTTAGCTTGCTAATTAAACCATAGTAAACTATAAAATATTTTATCTTCATTAGACCATTTGGTTACTGTACAAAATGTAGTGGTGTTCATTATATATCTGGCTTCAGGACACTGCAGTGAAACATACAAAGATAAACAATTCATCATAATTTAGTTATGCTTGGAATGGTTTGTGTGTATTTACAGCATATCATTCTATCTGTTTGACTTTTAGGAGTATAAGCCACTCAACAAATGCCACCAAGGAACTGAAAACAAAGGAAAGCTCAAATTATAGCTGTTTTTCTGTTAAAAGAAGAATTCAACCTATTTGGTGAACTAAGATTGTAAACTACATAAAATTTGAATTAAGACAATAATGCACAAATAGTATGTTGATTTAATTTCCCCTACTCTCTAATATTCTAATTCTTCATCACAGAGTACACATGTAAATTCACCTGACTTAATGTTCTTCATGCAGACACACTAGGCATTATTTAGCATAATTCTGATAGTACTATGATGACACACATCCTAACTTACTATTTTACACATATAAGTCCAGATTCTGATTCTCCTATTTATTAATACTGCTTGAAGTTCAATAATTTTGAAATTATCACTTTACCTATCACTGGATTTTTTATTTTAAAGGATATGTTTTTTATAGATTTGACTTATGTGGTTGTCAGTTAGCAAAGGACTCAATGAATATTATCACATTTTAGTAATGTGTAATCACATTTCATATTTTACTTCTCAAAGAGATGGTGCCATGGTTTTGTTAATTTGTAAATTTACACTGCAGATGTTTTGCCCACAGATTTCTTTTTGGCAGTATATTAATTTCTTATGCATCTATAACAAGTTCCTTGAATTAAAGCAGCATAAATACTGCTTATTAAATAATAACCTGTTATCAAGTTAATATCTAAGTTCTAAGAATCACAAGTTAAAAATTAGTCTTCCAGAATAATATAGTGATGGTGTGACTATATTTTATGCAAAGAATATCTGTTTCCTGGCCTTCTGAGGTTCCTGAGGCCATCTATATCACTTGGCTAATGGTCTCCTTCCGCCTTCATAACCAGTAGCAAAACATCTTTGAACTTCTCCCCTGACTGACATCGCCTTGTTTCACTTATGAAGAACCTTTGATAACACTGGGATCAAATATCTACACCAGGATAAATTTTCTATCCCAAAATTCTTACATCTTTACAAAAATCTTTCTTTTTCCTCTCTAACTTGAAATTATCAGGTGGTTATAAGGATTAAGAGGTGGATATTTTGAGTGATCATTTTTCTATTTGTCATGGAAGGACTTTTAGTTATTTAGTCTCTTTGCTTTTCAAATGTCTTCAGTTGTTAATACATAGCTTCTGCATATTAGAGACAAACTGAATGTCCATTAAATAAGTGAATTCATTAATATAATAAAAAAGTGGGTGATAAAATCTAAAAATGTCTACAATTAAGAGGTGGATATTTTGAGTGATCATTTTTCTATTTGTCATGGAAGGACTTTTAGTTATTTAGTCTCTTTGCTTCTCAAATGTCTTCAGTTGTTAATACATACCTTCTGCATATTAGAGACAAACTGAATGTCCATTAAATAAGTGAATTCATTAATATAATAAAAAAGTGGGTGATAAAATCTAAAAATGTCTACAATTGTTATTTATTTTATTTACCTACAACAAATCAGGTTTTGATAGAGCTTCAATAAGTGGTATGTTCTCCAAATACATTCCCATCATCTTAATAATTTGACTCTTGCGCTCTTTTATCTTGTGACTGCAGTGTTAAGAATGTTTCTGATGATGAGGATGGAGAGAGGGCTCAGTGATAAAAAGTAATGGCTGCCCTGGCAGAGGACCCATGTTCGGTTCCTGGAACCCAGATAGCAGCAACCAATCAACAGTAACTCCAGTTCTAGGGAATCTGGCAGTGTCTTCCGGCCTCTGAGGGCACTGCACACGTGTAGTATACTTTCATACATGCAGACAACAACACTCATTCACATACAATTAATCAACTGGTTAATTGACAAAAATTTTAAAAATATGTTTCTGATGAATGAGATATATCAGACATGCTTCTTTGAGGATATTAAATGCAATGGTTTGCAATGAATCATGAAGCAGCTTAGAAAAGTTCTAAGGGAGTTTAACTAGAACATTATTTTCCTCACAGATATTTAAAGTTTTTCTGAATTAACTTTGAAATAGTATGTACTTTAAATTCATGAGTGCTTAATAGGTTATGTTTAATGAAGTTGTTTGTGAAGATGCTCATTATGGTGTAGATTGTACTGTTTACTACATATCAAAATACTGCTGGAAGCTCTGGTGAAAGAGCTTAGAGCTTTCCTTTTGAATGTGTTTATTTACAAAGTGCTCAGAGCTCTTATTCAACATTCAGTTTTTAAAATTTCACAAAGCTCAGTGGAATTTAGCTCACTCATTTAAACTTTAATCGTGGCAAAGAAGTACACAGATAATGATTTATTGTTTCAGAACAGGACCATGAAATGACATGAAAAATACTCATATCATGCTGAAACTAAGAGCATTTACAAGGTTATTATATACAGTTCACTCCATGTCAGCAGTCAATAGAGTTTTCCGTGCTGTAGTGCTGTGCTTACCTGCATTGCCGTCTCACAGTGCAGCTGGCTGTCGCCCTGACATCACACTACTGCTGCTTGAATCTCCTGAATAGTATGTTCTTGTTGTCCATTTTCTTTTATGAATGAATCTCAGTGTTTAAAAGTCTATAATGAGCCCCCTCCCTTTTTCTCTCTGTCTCTGTGTTTATTAGAACAGTCTCTATGCCATATTATTAACTTTGATGTTTTTAAATGGGTTTGAAATAAACAATGATATCAAAATAGAAATTTGTAAACTCTCAAACATCTCTAAAATGCTTTCACTGATATGTAAACACATTAGGAACAGTAAATATATAATCATAGGAAAAACCCCTAATAGGTATATATTTCACAGAAGGTCTTGCTGCTTCTTAGTTTGTGCCAACTTAAAAGAATAATATTTGTGTCAAGGATATTTTAAAACAGAACCAGAGGCTGATTCTTACAAAAAAAATTCCCAAAATAATTTTAAAAATCTGTTGAAAAAATGTGTAAGTTACCCTAAGGGGAGACATTCTGAGAACTAGGGCTACTTTATGATAGTAAGAAACACTTGAAAAATCTAAGGAAAAACTATCTTATTCACAATTTTTTGTCTTTTTGAGACAGGGTCTCCCTGTAGCCCCAGCTGTCCTGGAACTCACTATGTAGACCAGGCTGGCCTTGAACTCACAGAGATCTGCCTGCTTCTGCCTCCCAAGTGCTGGGACAACAGGTGTGCACCACCACACCCGGCCCTTATTCATATTTTAATACCATTGAACTTACCAGAATGACTAAACAGCACAGTTTTCACTACACAATTCAATTTTGGACCTGTAATTAATTACCCATATAATTAATATTAACCCTCTTCATAAAAGTGCCTCAGTTAGGGTGGTAAATTATATGACTACGTAAAAGTTATAAAGAATGATGGATTTTGAGAAACTTTTGCTGTTTGATTGAAACAAAGTCACAAGTTTGAAGGCCAAACTTTAAGAACTGATCTCTTTGATGTCTATGTTGTTAGTTTAATCTCTGACAGTTTTGTTAAACTGACATAATATTCTTCGGCAGTAAAATGATATATCTAATTTCAGAGCTAAATCTCTTGAGAACTTAAGCTAACAATCACAATATGAGAAGCTTATTAACTATTTAAATTTTATGTTAAGGATTTGTTGTACTTATTGGAATTTTTTTCAAGATTTCAAAATTCCAAGTTAGACTGAATTATGAGACATTTGCTTATAAATTATTGTTCAAAGGAAGCACTACAAGCCTCTATATTAAGAATGTGAGATTGCTGGGTCTGCTTCCCATTCATTCTGGCTTGACGTGCTTATTGTGCTTTAGTAAGGTATAGAACTTACTAAGAAATCACCTTCTTCAATTAATAGTCATAGCAATGAAATTAAAATAGTCACTGTATTTATTTTGCATCCCATTGTATCTTAATTATTCTATAGTACAGTATGTATGTGTGTGTGTGTGTGTGTGTGTGTGTGTGTGTGTGTTAGGGGGTTGCCTGTATAGAAATCACTGTGGCATCAACAATAACAACTATTATCACTACCACCACCACTACCATCATCATCACCATCAATAACAGTATGAATTAATGTACTGGCAGGAAGCACAGTTAATACTCAACCTACATATATTGAATAGAGTGATACAAAAGACATCTTCTTATAAAGAGGAAAGATATCCTTAGATGTAGGGAAATTCTGAAGATAACTGAACATTCATTGACTACCTATAAAAGTGTTTGGTTACCAAAACACTTTCCAATTTGTATCTGCTTCCTCTTGGCCAAAGCCAGCAGGGCAGAGAGGACTATTGCCTTCGTCAGGGTAGATTTCAGCCTACCCAGGACATGATCAGTAACAATGTCAAGTGACTCACCTGAAGAAATGCAAGACAGCAAAACTGTGACCATCACCATGATGAGTAAGTTCCTCAACACTTATGCATTATATAGTCACTGTCCAGACCAAGGCAATAGCCATTGGATTAATGACATTTAGCTATGGATGCCAGAGCAAGGACTCTTGATATTCAGAATTCTTGAGTTTTGTTATTTAAGTAGGTTGTTTCAAGGACTCTGTATAAAGGAGTTTCTCAATTTTGGCACTGTTCTTACCTTTCAGAGTTTGAGAATTGTTACTTTGTGGGGAGGGATGGCAGAACACTGGCTAGCAGCATTGTTGAATTCTACTCACTGGATGGTGGCAGTGGCTTCCCTTCAATGTAGCAGCCAAAAATGTCTCCAAGTATTGACAAGTGTTCCTTACATGCCCAAATATTCCTTAGTTGGGGGCTACTAACAATAAGATAATGGATTTTTTCTTATAAATTATGAGGTACATTTACTTAGATCCTTGAAAGTTAAAGTATTATTTCTTGGAAATTTTGCTGCTTGATAGTCTTTGGTTTAGCATATTGTGTTCCTTTAGGAGAAATTCTCAGTCACTATTGGTTCAAAGATACTCTCACTTTGTAGTTGCTGCACAGTTCTTGGATACATTCTTCTTTTTTTTTTTTTTTTTTTTTTTTACCATTTGGAGTATCTTTATGAAGATAGATTCAAGCTCAGAGATTATTTCTGAAGCTAGATCCAGCCTATCACATACAGTCTTCACTTCTATGGCAATGATTTTGGTCTCTAGAAATTTTTTTCATTCTGTTATATAATTGTCATCTATGAACTTACATCATCGATATTTTGCTATTCATCTGCCTTTCCCAGCGTAGCACTTACAATATTATTCATAAATTTTTAAACTTCCTGATCCTGATAATGCCAACACCTACGCTATATTAGTGTCTGCTCCTAAGCTTCAAATTTTATAATTTACATTTTAGTGTATCTTTAACTTCCTTTCAGACATGGACACATTGTACTAGACAACACAGACTCTATGAAGTATATCCTTAAAGAGATGGTAAAAGGTGTGATGCTGGGAGACTCATGCTATGCATTGTTGCCATATGAGGAAGCCTCAGGCCTTTGGAAAGTTTGCAACCCAAGGAAGAGAACTTCTTGTGCTTCTCAGCATTGTGTTATTCCAGAGTTTGAACAGGATGGATAGGAAGACTGCAGTAAAAGCTGCCAACCAAGCATCCTTTGCAGCTTTAGATATATCACATTTAATTTTAGTTCTATACTGAAGTTCAAGGAGGGAACTACAGAAAGGTAAGATGAATTGCATTCATGTGGCACATACATCACCTCACAAGTATCAGTATCCATTACTTGGTCTCAAATTGACTTTGGAATTTTAATTTCAGGTGCTATGATCAGAACATAATTTTCTATGATATTCAACTTATAGGGTTTATAATTAAAATGAGAGACTAAATTAAATATTAATGTTCTGTATTTTAAATGATGTAATTTTATGTCTTGTAGAAAAGAAACAAATTATTGCAAACTAATAAAGTATGAACGTTCTCAGGACCACGAGTATTTTAGACCTAGAATCATATTTTGTGTTGAAATAAAAAAGAAACTCGATTTGAGAAGGGTACTTCAGTAGGATGATCAAAACAGAATCTATACAAGAATAAAAATGAAAGGAAACAATTCAGGTTGATTAAATCAGTAGAAAAGAGATATTCTTAAAGAAAAGTTTGAGATCTGAGAGGACAGATAGGAAAAAACAAACAAAAACCAAAACCAAACAAACAAAAAAACAAACAAACAAACAAACAAACAAAAAAAAAAAACACAAGAGGAAAATGGGACCTTAAAGGCCAGGCAAAAATGATAAACACAGAGGCTGTCTGCACTTTAAAATTCAATTAGAAGTATTAGAAATAAAGACTGAGGCCCAAAGAAATGAAATAGGAACATAACAAAATATCCCAGAGAAAAATAACATTTAACTCAGTAAATGAGAACTATTTTAAGTGTGGTTTGAGAATTTTCTATATTAGAGACCTAACCAACCATCCAACCAACCAAACAAACCAACAAACAAACCAACAAACTTCTAGAAGCCCACTAAAAGCTAAACGTTCTAGGTTATTGGATATTTTTGAGATAGAATCTCAGTGTGTACCATAGACGGCCTTAGAATTTCTCTCTCTCTCTCTCTCTCTCTCTCTCTCTCTCTCTTTCTCTCTCTCTGTCCTATATATGTATATAGCTTCTTAAATTTCATAAATTTCCCATTTAAATCCAGACCGTGCCCCCATCTATACCTCCCCTTATCTCTTCCACCTAACCCTATGCACTCTATCATACATGCTGAATCCTATTCATTTAGGCATTTGTACCCAAATGTCCTTCAGTGTAAATGTGTCCACTGATGTCTAGTCAGCCTATCCAGGGGTCATATGAAAGTCATACTCTCCCTCACCCAGCAGCAATCAGTCTCAAATAGTCCTCAATCTAGTGCTGACCCACCACCTGTTTCTCATCTCCCCTTCGGGCCCTTGTTTAATTGAGCTGACATGGGTCCAGTGCTCAACACGATTGCAGCCACAGGCTCACATGAGCAAGCCTCCAGTGTCCTGGAAGCCTCCACCTCCCTGTGTTCATGAACCAGCCCTGGCTCTTCCAATCTTTCTGCCTCCTCTTCTGTAATGGTCCCTGAACCACGGTGTGGTGAGGTTCCTATATATGAGTCCCATCCTACACTCTACAGTCTCTTATTCTCCAAAGCTTGGCCAGTTGTGGTCTTCTGTGTGCATCTCACTCTGATGTACATGGAAGCCTCGCTGGTGAGATCTGAGGAGTGCATTAGCCCTCTCTCTATCCCATATTCTGATATATTCCATCAGCCTTAATTGTAGAAATTCGGCTGTAGATGTGTCACCTAGTACTGGGCATCTTCCAGGTGTATGTTCTCTGTGCCTGACCAGGTATGCAGCTTCAGTAACCTCCATCTGTTGCTAAAAGCTTCTTTTGTGAGTGCTGTATGGCATGCTTGTCAATCTAAAGGAGGTCTCTTCTATCTGGCACTGTGTTTCCTGCCAAGCAGCTCCCAGGTATACATATGCATTAATATTCAGACACTGTGCATTTCTCATAGGGTTTCTAGGGCATCACTTTACCCTCTAGATTTCCTAGTCCTCTGAGATTCATTCTTCTCCTCTCTTTATTCTCCCATCCAGTTTCCCTCCTCCCTCCCTCCTTACTCACAGTGCCTCCATTATCCGTACCCTCCCCAAATACCTCCTGACTCCAGCCATCTTTCCTCTCTTGACTTCCCTCCCTCCCACACCATGATCGCTTGAATATCCTTCCCTCTTCTCCCCACAAATTTCTTCTACTTTTTCCACCTCCCTCAGGTAATATCTATTCCCTACTATCCCCTTTCAGGTTGTTTCTTTTCCTTTTTCTCCACGTATCCTTTCTCTTTTCCTGGCTCCTGGTGTTACATTAGAATTTATATACTCACATGTAAGGGATAGGTGCTACAATGCACAAATGAAGGAGAACATACACTGCTTGCTTTTCTGCATTTGTGTTACTTAATTTAACTCTCTCTAGCTCTATCCACTTACCTGCAGATTTCATAAATTTCATCTTTTCTTACTGCTGAATAGAACTCCATGGACTTAGAACTCTTTATCCCCATCTCAGTCTTCCAATGTTGTGATTTCAGAAACATGCTTGTCTGCCAACATCTGAAACTGTAGGGCCTAGAAGATTGAAATACAGCCATTGGTGATCAGATACTGACATAATATGTTCTTTTGTGGAGAATGGCATGTCCAAAATAAACAAACATGTGGTGACACTATCAAGAAGATAAAATCTATCAGAATTAGACGTTGAGCTAAATTGAGAATACTTCTTGGTTACAAATATACAATTCAGGAAACAGACTTGCTAGGTATAGTTGACAAGGAATGATAACTTCTGAGGTCCTGAAGGAAATCCTTGTGGTGAGATGATCCAGAGAAATCAACTGAGATCACTTTAACTCTATCCAACACAGTAATACTAGGACAGATAACCTAGAGCTATATAGACTCTATACTCCGGCTTTCTCCTCCTCCCATCCTTCTGCCAGAACCCCACATAGCTTACCATTCCAAAAGCCTATCTCATGTTACCCAAAAATGTGACCTTTTTATGAGGTTCATCCTGAATGCTCTATTTTTAAGCTGTCTTCTAGAGGTATTAGCTGCAAACTCATTATTTCTTTTACCCTGTGTACAGCTTGTGTGTGTGTATGTGTGTGTGTGTGTGTGTGTGTGTGTGTGCCTGCTTGTCCTTATCTATAATTCTGAGAAAACTTTCTAAACATTTACATATTTTATGTATAAATGATATTATAATGTACTATGTAATATTTCCTAAGTGCATAGATTATTTTTATACTCTACTCACCAATCACTCCTAAGAATTTCAAAGTTTGGGTCTTATCAGAAGCATGCAATACATACCATTGAATGAATAAATGGAGGACTCTTGGAAATAAGCTAAGCTTCTTCTGGAGGAACTAGGCAATCCAGAGAAGGAATTTACAGCTCTCATCGGGCATCAGGAACTCTTTCAAAAAGGGATTAACAGATTCAGAGGATTGGGAGAAGAGCTTAGAAGTTAAATGAAGACTTAGTTTAAGTTACTTTAATCAGTACAATATTTTCATTCAATTCAGGAAGGAACTCTAAACTGAATATTGATACACTCAAAAGTACTCAAAGGATTAATTTCTCATGTTTAGAGAGTAGACAGTGAAAGTCAGATGTTTTTCTTTTCAGATAAACTGTCAATCACCAGGACCAGGGCAACATCACAGAGCTTGTTGTAAGGGCCTCTTCTTTTGTTATCTCAATATATGAAGGGGGGTGGTAGTGATAAACAATAGGAGAATCTTTTTTTCTCCATGAAAGATATTTTCTTTCTTCAAAGGGAGCTCCAAGCATCTCCCTGCCTTTAAACATTATTTTATGGGATATGTAATAAATTTCCTTGTTGATACATTTGAGAAGACTAACTGGCCATGTATAGCTTAGCGTCATCCTTTTCTTTTGTGACACTAGCATATAATCATCATAATATAACTTTCCACTCCATAAAAGAAGTAGTTCACATATCATTTTGTCTGACTGACTGTGGATTTTGTTAGGAAGATCATTTCTGTGCTAAACTAAGCCCCCCCTTTCTCTCTCTCTCTCTGTTTTCACCACCAATGAAAGTGGATGAATTTGCTCATGCTTTTATGTTGCTTGGTCTCAGATCTATTTGGGTAAGTGGCTTGCAATTTTGACCACTCTCTTAATGAACCTAGTACATGCTTTCTTTAGGATGATTTTTCTAAGATGAGAGGTCCTCATTTAGAGAGTTATGGTTCTGACAGGAGGACCACCTTGATTTCTCGGATTCGATGTTCTACTAGCACCTAAACCCTGGCCACACTAACTATGACCAACTTACTAAGCTGATTCTTGTGTCTGCTAGAACTGGAGGAAAGGTCTGGAACAGGGTACTTCAGTACTGTCAAGGATAGTCCCTGGGAACTCAAAGTCAAAGCAAATTTTTTTTTCTATTAATCAGACAATTAATTCACAAAATTATATATCATCCAAGAAAAAAAGGTCAAAATGTTCAACTTCTATAGTAATTTCAATACATTCAAGTTTTTCTTCATGGAATTCATCAAAATTCATAAGCCAAAAATCTCCTGTCTGACTCAGTCCCTGAGTCTATTGGTATCATTCCCTACACCTGTTAGCTATGTCCTGAGTTTCGTCTCTACCTTGTCCTTCAGTAAATCAGGTCTTGAAGGGCTTTTACTTCCCTCCTAGAAGTCACTTGAAAGTATATCAGAACACTTTGTCTTTAAAATTACTAGCTAATGCTGGTGAGATTTTTGGTGGACTTTTGGAAATTATTTCTACCACAGTAGAGACAAACCACCAAATGCCCAAGTATTTCTTTAATAATCAACGGGCAAAACTGTAGTAAGATGGGGAGCTGTGGGAGATGGTCATTTTGTTCATGGTCACTAGTGTGTATGTATGGGGGGTGCGCAGGGATCTTGGGGCGTCCCCTACGCTCACCTGGAGATGCGGCGGGTCCTGCGGGCGTCTGCTTATTCGCTGCGCATACCTGGAAGGTTGGCGGGTCTGGTCTGGCACCGCGTCGCTGTCCGCCGCTGGGGTGCTGAAAGTCTCTGCTGCTGGGGCTTTCCCGGCCAGGTTTCATCCTAATTTTATCCGTGTACTTCCTCGAGATGCGAGATCCACCGGCCGCTGGATCACACGGGAAGGTGCAGGACGGCTAAAGCTAGGTCTCTGTGAGTCGATGACGGAAGGATAGTGCCCCCCAGAGAGACTGGATCGTAGGCAGTGAGACACAGGATTCAGCTTAGTCCGTGTGATACAGCTCTTTATTAAGTGGCTCTGCTTGGCTCCAAGTCTCAGTGTCCCAGCTCCAATTCCTAGTGATCCAGCTCCAATTATTGAGGGGAAACCAGGAAACTTTATACCGTGGGGGTAGTGGTAAAAGCTTTAGCTGATAGGTACTTTGTGAGATGCCCTATTTACATATGGAAGTGGGCTCCTGCCAGGCTGCTAGACTGCCAGAAAAATCACACAGGAAAACCTGGCATTTCCAGAGCCGGAGGTCATGTTTCTGTGGCGGCTACTTCAAAAGGCGAGTCAGGAAGATGCCGGGAAGGTACCCTGATGAAAAGGAGTCTTCTGCATATGAAACCGAGCCATGGGCTGTCCGGACATGGAGAGACTACTACTTAACAACAGGGGTCCCCAATATGTATGATATATTATAGTAAACGTGGATACTACACATGCCTATGGAGAACACTAGCACCTACCTATCAATTTCCTCAGTGGTGCTGTACCATTTCTACCTAATTAGTAGTTTACTGTGTTGCACTAGTTCTGAATTCTTGCTTCTAGCAAGTAGTTTTCACTATTGATTTTAGTTTGAGCTGTTGGGGAAGAAAGGGACTGTTATTAAGGCTTTAATTTGATTTATGTGATGCTGACTATAATTCAACAAATTTCACATATTTTGGGGGACATACTTCAAGTTGCTCTGAACTTTCTTTACAAAATTATTTTCCCACTTGATATACTTTCTCTTCAATTTTTAAATTCTATTAGTTTTTTTTTTGTTTGTTTTTTTTAACTTTGAGACAAGGTCTCGTGACATAGCCCACCTTAACTTCAAGTTCATCTCAGCCTTTGCCTCAGCCTCTTTAGTGTGGGATGACAGGCATATAGTGTCATGGTCAGCTAAATTCTATATCACTGAAACAAATTTTAAAAGGAAGATAAGTTTAAGGGGCCGGAGAGATGGCTCAATGGTTAAGAACACTGATTGTTCTTGCAGAAAACCTGGGTTCGAATCCCAGCACTCACATGACAGCTAACAACTGTCTGTAACTCCAGCTCCAGGGGATCCACTGGCCTCTTCTGTTCTCCTTAGGCATTGCACAACATGGGTGCACTCACCTACATGCAGGCAACACATGCATACACATAAAATAAAAATAAATAAAATATTTTTAAAACTAAATCATTTTAAACCTTACATTTATTGTTAACTTTTTTTGTACTGTGCTTAAACATCAATGCCTACTACAAGATAATACTGCAATTACTTACATTATAAACTATCAAGTTCTAAATATATATTTTGAGATAATACATGTGAATTTAAATGGACTAGGACATTTTGGGTTTGTATGTGGCATGATGTACGATTGTTTCTCTGAACCCATCCAATCTGCATAGCACAAATTCTAAAAAAGATCATTCTTTCTTTAGTGCTCTGTTGTGTTACCATGATCATAACTTGTAAGTTTGAGAGATATTTTGGACTCCATAGTTAATCAGATCCCCCGATACATCTGTTTTTCACTGGATTCATGCTGTCTTACTTACAAAATATATTGCGGTAAGTTTTAAAGCATGATATTGTGCTTGAAAGTCTGAAGTTCAGTCAAGTTTCATTGTATATACCAAAGATGCAAAATTAAAAGAGGATATTTTTACATAGAGGGACATAAAGAAACGTTCACTATAGACAAGCCAATTAACATAACTAATTTTACATGATTCCTTCATTTATGGGGGTTAAGACACCCAAGTATTGCCTTTTAAAATACTTCCCATTATATGATGCAATGTTACTGACATCTCATACTGTACATTACATCTCTAGATTTGTTCATTTGATGGCGCTTTAACATTCTGTCCTGTGACTTAAATCTTTATTACCTCTCCCACGCCCCCTTGGCCTCTATTTACTATTGCTCTAATAACAATGGCAGTTTGATATTATTTTTAAAGATGATTTGTAAGCACTTAGAAATTCACTAAGTGACCTATGAGAGCCATGACTTAATTAAATTTATTCTGTGTAGAATACACAGATGAGGCAGGTATAATCCTAGGCCATCATTCAGGCTTTCATGGAGAAATCATTACTGAGTGGTACTCATTCTTCTAAGTTGTGGTGGTTTGAATCAGAATGCTCCTCATAGACTCCAAATATTTGGACATATTGTCCCCAGTTGGAGGCACTGTTTTGGCTTGTTTTAAGAAGTGTGGCCTTGTTGGAGGACGCACATCACTGAGTGGGCTTTGAGAGTTCTTAAGCCTTGCCGTATCTCCACTCTCTGCATCCTGCTCCTGCTTGAAGATGTGATCACTTCGTTTACTGTTCTGGCCTCCCAGGCCATTATGGACTCTTACCTCTGGAACCATAAACTCAAATAAGCACTTCCTTCTCTAAGCTGCCTTGGTCACAATGTTTTAACAAAGCAACAGAAAAGTAACTAAAACATAATTATAAAGCTTATGATTAAAACAACAACAATACCCCATCTTTTGGTGATCTGCATCCATCTGTATCTTAATATCATCTATGATATTTAATATGCAATGCTGTACATTTGATAAAATTTTGTAAAAAGAGCAAAACAGGCATATAAAATGTGAACTAAGTGCCACACACTTTGCAATAAAGCTATAAAGGGGAGCATGTGTAGGGTTATCATAGATGAACAGAGACTGTGAAGGACCAAGCCATTCTTTCATGCAAGGCAAGAATATTTTGGGTAAGAAAATCAGCAACTGCAAAACCACTAATGAAGGAAAATGTTTTATAAGATTAGGAGGTGGTTATACACACATTATATAGCTCATATATATATATATTAGACACAGTCTCACTATCTAGCTCTGACTAGATCTGGACCTCACACTCACAGAGATCTGCTTGCCTCTGAATCTGGACTGTTGATATTAGAATAATGTCCTAATAAACAATGAAAACATTATTTGTTTCAGTGTAGAGAGAACAGGAGAAAGCAGGTCAGTAGACTGAGGTAGACCAGATATGATATGCTAAAGCTTTGTAGTAACCCAACTTTAGCATGGCAGTTGAGCAACATTTTTTTTTTTTTTTGTATTTCTGAGAAATTGGGGAGAATTTCTGAGTGCCTGAGAGTCGAATCAGCAATACTTAGTAATTTGTGAATAAGAATCTCAAGATCATGATTGACTCAAAGATAAATTGAAATGAAGTTTAAGCCATAGTTCCTAACACTGTCCTATTGAACATCTTATCATTGGTTCAATTCAGTACATTGAAAACAGGTTTGAAGGTGATCCAAACTGGCAGTAGTGCATTGAAACACACAAGCAGAAAATAAAAATGCCATAACAGAGTGAAGATATACTCACATTACATATGAAGTGTACTTTGATTTAAATAAATCCAGGACCCCACATGGAATGTCTACATAAATCAAAAATCACCACCTCCTTTAACCTCAAGTCCATCCTTAACAACCACACAGAGCTCACACTATAGCTGTAACAGCAGACAGAAGAAAGAGTGCCACTGAGGTACTGGAAGTTTTCAGAATGATATGTTAGGACACGGAGATATAGTACACATTGTTCACCAAATAAAAATCAGGGAAATTATAGTTCAAATTAACAGTAAATATACACTGTTGATATAATAGGAGAATTTCCAGGGACGTTTAAACTTAAATATAATAGAAATGAGATTCATCTCTCTGCCCTTCCCTGAAGTTTTTAAGTATAAAGCTGTATGTAAATGGGTTGAACTTCCAGTGTTATCTGTAAAGATTAAGGAGAAAACGTCAAGAAATTAATACTTTCACATAATCCTACATGTTCATCACCTGAAAGAATAAACAAATAGAACAAATCATTTAACAAAAATGAAAAATTGTATATTGAAAATGATGTGAAAACAATGAGAATGAAACTAATCACATGAAAGAAAGGCATCAAACTAAAAATTAGAACAGTAAGTATTTAACTCCAAGTGAAATTTTATACAATAGAACAAAGCTAAGAAGTTTTTGAAAAATGTATAATTTGTCTTTTAATCAAGATTTCAAAGAATATTATATTGAAAAAACAAAACAAATTAGAAATCTTAAATATATTTCATTAAATTAAAAATGAGTCAAATTTCTGAAGTGAAACATAGAAAAGTATCCATAAAACAATAGAACACAAAAATGAGCAAAGGAAAAGAAAAAGTTTACAATTGTAGTATTTCTAGAATTCCTGAATTTTAATTAGCAGTAGGAGAGAACAGTAACTGGGAAAATTAAAGAACTGAAGAATTATTTAACTTTTACAGAAGTAAATAATTGAAGCACATCTGAAGACAGACTCCCTGAACATGTATGTGTTCAGTTAGGAGCAGAGTGGGTGATACTGCGTAGAGACCATCTCCGAATCACACTACAAGAGAAAATGCTATCCTTTTCGTGTTATCCACTCACATTGACTTGAAGTAGGGCTTTGATAACTTTATCATCATACATGGGCTTAAGAATATAGACCTTCATTATTTAAAAGTTATTTCAATCACGTTTGGGGCTGCATAGTTTTTTTGTTTGTTTGTTTGTTTGTTTGTTTGTTTGTTTGTTTAGTTTAATTAGAAAATTAGAAAATTCTTAGTAAAATAAGAAGCAGTTACCAAGAACAATAATGGTATTATCTCATTCAATATATCCAACATTTTAGTGTCCAGTCATGTTCAATTCCCACTCCGCTATTGGTCAATGGAATCAAAAAGGAAGCTCGACTTTCACATGGCAGCTTAAGAATATGTTTGGAAGTAGCACATCTTGCTTCTCCTTATTTTACTAGAAAAAGAAATTGGGAAAGCCAAGGCCTCTCTTAAAAGTGAAAATAAAATTAAAGAAGAAAATAATATGCAAAAGGAAATTGTGGAGACAATTCTGCAGGAGTAAACAAGAATCAAGCTGTACTCGGTGTTAGAGAAGCACAGCATGCTGATAGAAATAAAGTACACACACGCATAGTGCAATATAAAACTACAATATAGGGGCAGGAGAGATCACTAGGCAGCTAGGAGCACTGACTGCTCCTGCAGAGGACCCAGGTTCAGTTCCCAGCACCCAAATGGCAGCTAATACATATGTATTATGTAGTATATATTTAGTCATATTACATATACTACATATATAACTCCTAAAATAGCCTGAAATAGACATATTGAAAGAGTGCAACTTCATTACAAAATTGACGTAAATTATCGTACACTAAAAAAGTCTCATCAAACTGATGAATATCTAGTCAGAAAATGAATTTATATATGATAGAAAATAACACTGCATCAGCACATTTTCATAATAAGACAAAGATGTGAAAAAATAAATGCAACCCTATAATTTTATGCCCAATTAACAATTCAATCATAAAATTCTAGGCATTATAATGTTTGATACTTGAACACGTACTAAGAAAACTACCAGATACTTTTAGACTTGGAAAACAAGTCCCTAAAAATACAAAAAGAGAAAAGAATTGAATAACTACAGCTTAAACAAAACATAATTTTGAAGAATATTAACTCTACTGAAAATGTCAAACTAAATTTAAATTATAATTACTTAAAAGAAAATAAATGCTTTAAATTGTAAATGTTAATAATTATAATTCAGTTGAAAAAATTCTAGTGTGGGAGTTGAGATTAAAAAGTAAGAAATACTAGGGCTGGAGAGATGAATCAGTGTTTAAGAGCACTGGCTGCTCTTGCAGAGGACCCAGACTAACATGGTGACTAACAGTTGTTCTTAACTCCAGTTCCAGGGTATCCAAAACCCTCTTCTGACCTCTGTGGGCATTGCACAATACATGTGCACTTACACACATGTAATATATTCATACATACACATAAACAAAAATAATTAAATAAAAAAGAAATGCCAATCAGTTAAATATCTCATTTTATAAGAAGAATTTGTGTAAAATTAATTCCTTTTATACATTTTCTATACATTTTTATACATATTTTCATGTTAAAATAAATACCTTTTAAACATCATCATATAAGAAATCAATTTTTTTTTTTGGTCTTTTTGAGACAGGGTCTCCCTGTAGCCCCAGCTGTCCTGAAACTCACTGTGTAGACCAGGCTGGTCTTGAACTCACAGAGATCTGCCTGCCTCTGCCTCCCAAGTGCTGGGACTAAAGGCATGCGCCACCATACTCTGCTGAAATCAATATTTTGTATTATAAAATGTACTGTAAAATGATTTGTTTTCAGGTACCCTATATTATTATCATGTAGCGACAGATGTGTAAGGAGAGCAGATAACGGGAAGAGCCAATTGCATTTTCAGCTCAATTCAGAATTCATCTTGCCCAGGGAGATGGCTCAGTAGATAAAAGCACTAGCTACAAGTCTAACGGCTGGAATTTTCATCAGGAGAACCCATGTAGAGACAAACATGGTCATCTGCATCTGCAGTCTCAGATTCCTAAGGTGATTAATATTCAAGGCAGAGACAAGAGACACCCACAACTCAAGAGTCCAGGGGTCCCTGAGTAAGCAGTGCAACAGCAAACAGGAACTCCTGCCACAACAAGATGGAAAGTGAAAACCAATGCAGGAAAATCGTCCTTTCACAGCCACAGGCTCATGCAAGCCACACTCCCCACCACATAAATAATAAACAAATCAAAGAATTGATCTTGATAAGTGAGTGGAGCACCACAATAATTATTTAAATGCACAGAAAGTTTCCTTTCCACATCAGATGACTGAAAATTCATTATTCTAATTGAAATGTAGTTTCTCCAAGTTATTGTCGTGCCTCCTAGGCTTTCTAGACTGCCGCCTGCACCCACACAGTCAGGATGCATACTCTTCCTGCACAATGCATTATCAAATTATGAAACATAAGGAAGAAAACGGTGTGAGGGGATGCTCCAGGAAGACATAGGGTAGCCTCCTGTGTTTCAGGACATTTCCTCAGCTAAGTTAATTACTTCTTGGTATATTCAACTGACTCAGGAGGAGTAACATAGTCTTTCTTTTTGATGCACAGAAAAAAGTCATTTGAAAAATGTTTGACAGAAATGTATTCATTTTCATCAGAACACAGTAAAGCGTGATAGAGATGAAAAAACACCACGTTAATATACTCAATGTCTGTCGCATAGAAATATGGCCAGAATTATTTTATGACAGGGCTAAACAAGGAACAATGTTTAACAACACATTGGGGACTTGTCAGAATCAACTCAACAGATTATAAACAGTTACACATTAATCTGAAAATAAAATGAAAATTCTATGTGTTCTCTCAGATCAAAGAATACTGATGATGCTGAGGTACTGAAAGGAGACGTTTCTCCAACCATTTTCAGATGCAGGAATGTTATATTACTAAAACAAGAACTTGTGCATAAGTATAATTTTAGTAGCAAATTTAAAGACAGGCAGTAATTCCACAATATTTTCATTACTCTTTTGATTTTTTCTTCATTTTTAGGGAACAAAAATAATAACAACCTTTATACTTCTTTGCTGGTGACATCCTTTTCTGTTTTAATAAACGAATGTGCTTCTGTGAAGAGAACATGAAAATAACACAGGAAAATAAAAGGAAAATAAGTTAAATTTGACAAGGGAAAACATGAGGTAATTTTCCTAATTAAATTCAAATTACAGAAGAGAAACAATGATAAATCCTAAAATAACAAAGAACAGTTTATAATAAATTGTTTTCTCAGACTTTAATTTCCTTTGTGGAATTCTTTTATGTCTCATTTACTCCTATTGATCCTGTGTATGCCTACTCCACAGCCACTTACTGATTTACTTTTTTTTTCTCTCTCTCTGTTTTTGAGACAGGCTCTCCCTTAGCTAGCCCCAGCTGGCCTGGAACTCTCTATGGAGAGTAGGTTGGCTTCAGTCTCACAGAGATCAGCCTACCTTTGCCTCCCAAGTGTTGAGATTAAAGGCATGTGCCACTGTGCCTGGCTTGATTCACAATTTTTATGTAGTCACATTTTTTTCCCCGTTTGGACAGCTCAAATGATTTTTTTTTTATTCACCACTGAAATAAAGTAATCATGGTCTTATTTTTCTTTCACAAGAAGAAGTGTTTGAACCTGGTTTTGATCCTTTTGAGTAAAAATTGAAATATTACCCCATAACTCTAAGGGAAATTTCCCTGATAAGGTCTAAGAAGAGACATTTAAAACAGTACTTAATTATAAATTCAAAGACTCAAATACTAGGCTTAGCATTTAAAGGTAAATTAAGAGGCTGGAGAGATGGCTCAGTGGTTGAGAGCATCAGTTGCCTTTGCAGAGGAGTTGTGTTTGGTTCCCAGCAATCACTTGGCAGCTAAAAAGCATCTGTAACTCCAGTTCCAGGGAATCTTGTGCCCCCTTCTGGCCTCCACAGCCATTGCAGGACATGAGTGCATGCATTCATCCAGGCAAAACTCATATACACAAAATAAAAATAAATAACATTTTAAATAGTAAATAAAATATTTAGAAGACATAAAAAGAAGTATCTCAAGTCTTAGATTTTATCTTGAACACTGAAATTTGCACAAAAGTTCTCCTTTAAACATGAGTTTGGATACAATGTTTTCATTTACTTGGTATAGTACAAAAAGAGCAATTATTTGACATCTTTGAAGACATAATAAGTTCCTTATATTGCCTATGCTCTAGAACATATACTATCTCTGGAACATTATTTGTATTTAAATACACTTTAAATTCACCTAAGTATCTTATTTTCTTTTAAACCTTTATATATCTTCTCTTTCAATTTCCTATTGCTTTTGTTCTTGAACCTTGTCATCTTTCTCCTTTTAATTTAATATTACCACTGGATTATTCAGTTTTCTGTTGAGCTGGATTTTTACAGAGAAAACAAGTTGGTTATTTAACTCTCAGTTTGGGAGTTTCGAGGACATGGAGTTGGTGAATTTCCCCAAGATGGTGCCATTCTAACTGCCAAAGCATGTGCAGGAGGGACAGTTCATGGCTAGACAGGAGTCCAGAGCAGGGAAAGGCCTGGGATGACCTCCCTGCTAGGCTACATCTTACAGAGGTCCACTGCCCAACCCCCACCATCAGGAGGAGAAATAAATTCCCAACACATGAATCGTCTAGGAGAAAATCAACTGCATCCAAATCAAAGCAGTTTGATTTCTTGTTGAATCTAGCAGGTTTTCCCCTTTATTTTTCATATTATATATGATTCCTTTCATATTACATTCTATAACAAAACTATACAGTTCTGTTCTTTGCATTGTAGACTATACTCATCTTTTGTATGCAGAGTCCATCTGTAGCATTCATAAAAATATCCTAAAGAGGTGCTGAAATTATGAAAATCACACATAAATGGATGGCGCTGGAACTAGTCATTCTGAATGAAGTAACCCAAACCCAGAAAGACCAATGCTAAATATTCCAATCCTATGTGGATACTCAGTTGAGTCTTAAGATATCTATATTCACTTTGGAGTTTCTATAGAAATCAAGAAACTATTAAGTGACTATGTAGAAATTTCAAAAGCAGGGGGATACAATGCTGATGATATGAATATGAAAGTGTAATAATGAAGATAGAAGGGTTAATAATGAAGGGTTAATAATGAAGATAGAAGTGTGGTGGAAGATGGGATTTCAGGACAGAGGGGCAAATGTAGAGAGATATAACTATTGCTAAAGGTCTTTGAAAAATCCATATGTAAACATAATACTGCATAAGCTTCCTAAAACGTATATATATGTAAAAAGACATGAAGTTACTCTATAGGAGGGGCACAATGTCTTTCCCACATACCACAGGCTATCAAATAAAAAGTCAAGCTCCATTATGGGTACCTCTTTTCATATTGGATACAGACATTCAGACATTGTAGCCCATTGACATTCCATTCATTATTGTGATGACTAATCTTGGTTGACACCCTTGGAAGATGGAAACTTAATTGAAGGATTTCCTCCATCAGATTGTCCCGTGGACATGTCTGTGGAGCATTTTCTTGATTACAAATTGATGCTGGATGGCCCAGTCCGCTGTGGGTGGTACTATCCCCTAGGTAGGCTGAGCACAGGACAGAAGAGCAAGACAGAAAACAGCATTCTTCTGTGAACTTTGTTTCAGTTCCTACCTTCAGGTCCCTGAATTCTTGCCTTATGGATTTCTCTTGGTAATAGACTGTGACTTGAATGGTGAAATAAACCCTTTCCTCCCCAACTTTCTTTTCATCAGTGTTTTATCACAGCAATAGAAAAGCAGACAAATACACATCTTAGGCTGAAGAGTTATTAGCAATGGATGGCTTTTGGTAGAGGGAGAGATAGTTTTTTTTTTCAATTGATGAAGCCCTGAGTTGATATGCATGCTATATTAGATGGCCCTACATCCATGTACATGCTGGTAGCACCTAGTGGCCTTAGTTCAAAAACAGAGCATACTGGGCTGGAAAGATGGCTCAGTGGTTAAGAGCAGTGTCTTCTTTTCCAGAGGACCCTGGTTTGGCTCCCAGCACCCACATGATGGCTCAGAACTGTCTGCAATTCAAATTCCATGGGATCCGATATCCTATTCTGGCCTCTGAATGTACTGAAAAAATGTGGTTCACTTACATGCAGATAAAACATGTAAAATATACACATAAAATAAAAATAAATAAAATATTTTTAAAGTTTAAAAAATACTTACCTTTCCTATCCCATGATCCCTACCCTTATATTACTGCATTCTACCTACCCTAACATGAAGACCCCCCCAAGCTACTCACAGTTTTTCTCACCTGTGTGGATTTTCCAGTTGAAAAAAAAAAACATATCTAAGGATTCAATTATGAAAAAGCACATGAGACCTTTGTCTCTTGGGTCTGGCTTACCACAAGATGCTTGTTTCCAATTCCATCCATTTATCTGAAAATCCCATAATTTCCTTTTCCTTAACAGCTGAAAAATATAATATTCCTTTGTGTAAATGAACTTTATTTTCATTATACATTAATTAATTGCTGGGCATCTAAGTTGTTTCCATTTCCTGGCTACTGAGAATAGTGAAGCAATAAAAATGAATGAATAGATAACTCTGTAGTGAGATACAGGTTCCTTTAGCTACATGCCAAAGAGTGGTATGGCTGGATCATGTGGCAACTCTATTTCTAGTTTTTGAGGAATCTCCACACTCATTTCCATAATGACTGCACAAGCTTACACTCTCACCAGCAGTGAATAAGTGTTCAACTTTCCCCACATTCTCATTAGCATTTGTCATTATTATTTCTATTGTTTTTTATCTTATTATGAGTGTGGTAAGATGAAATCCTCAAAATAGCTTTAATTTGCATTTCCTTAATGATGAAAGATGTTGGACATTTTAAATGTATTTTTCAGCCATTTATATTTCATCTTTTGAGAACTCTCTGCTTAGTTCCATACCCCAATTTTATATTGGGCTACTTATTAATATTTTTGGATGTTTAGATTTTTGAGTTCTTTGTATATTCTAGATACTAATTCTCTGTCAGATATATAGCTAGCAAATATTTTTCCCATCCTGTAGGTTGCCTCTTCTCTCAAACCATGGTGTCCTGTGCTATGGTTTAGTTTCGTGAGGTTCAATTTGCTCTTTGTTGATCTCAATGCCTGCTCAAGTTCCTGTTCAGGAAGTCCTTTCCTGGGCTTGTCAGTTCCAGTATATTCCATATTTTCTCTTCAATCATATTCAGAGTATCAGGCCTCATGTTGAGGTCCTTGATCCATTTGAAGCTGAGTTTTTTGCAGGGTGAGAACTAGGGATATGATTTCATTCTTCTACATGTAGGTATCTTGTTTGACAAGCACCAAAAGACAGGATTGCCAAAGGATATCTAACACTAAAGGCAGTTTGAAAAGTTCATATGGAAACCTGCTACTATAGACACTTCTTTAAAAAATTATATATATATATATATATTGAATGGAGTTAACCTATAATGTGGGACAATGCCCCTAGCATGTGGGGACCTAAAGACCCCACCCTGCATAGGTCTGAAAGGAAGTTACTGGAGGCGTGGTCTGGCTTGCTTTGAAAGTCTGAAGAATACTTCCACACTGCTGAGGAGTGCATGATCAGCATGTGACCATCCTTAAGATACACCCTTGGGGGGGGGGAGATTGCCAAGTACCTTTATAAGCTTTGTAACACCTGCAACAAATGAGTCCCTGCTTGACTAGACTCCCCATTGTGTCTGAGTGTCCCTGGGTATTGGGGGCAGCGTGAGCTGGCGAACGGCGTGCTTTCTCATCCCCAATTATCACTGCCTGGGGGTCACTAGTTTGAACCCCCGGTACTAGCAGACACCAAGGGCTACCAAATAAAAATTTCAATGCAAGAAATGAGTTTTCTTTTTATCTGTGGAACAGAGTTTCCCCACAGACCGTCAAACAATACTAGGTAGTTCTAGACTACCCTTCAGAACTTGATGTTAACATTCTGTTGCTGAAAACACTACATATGTGTGCCACAAAACAAACAAAGAAACATCATCTTGGTACTGAGTTCAAAACTTAATTTCTACTGGCTAGACTTCATAGTGCTGGAAGGTGCTAAGTATGGTACTCAGAGATATAATCAACAATTTTACCCAGTTGTAAACCCTGTGTTCCACAACAATAGCTATACTGGCAAGATACGCCCACTAGTACAACAGTGGAATGAACATTAAGGAGTAACTAGTTTCTCATTGGAATTAGACCCCACTTCACAATATGAAGTCCATTCTTGGGCACTGTTATCAGGGCCAAGGACCTGAGACTAGACAGGTAACAAGTCAAAGGGGAGAACCTAATGCTTTTATTTCCTTAAGCAGATGTAGTATTAAACTGACTCCTAATGATTTGTTGTTATACCTATAGATTAGTGTATTTCTCAACTCTCACCAGAGAAGCTTCTTCTTGGAGCAGGTGATGATTTACACAGAGATCCACAACTGTTCATCTTTCATAGAACAAGGCACTACATAGTGCTTATTCCTAAATAAGACACCCATGTCATATCCTCTCTTCCCAAAGCTCAGGGATCATTATAGAAGAGGGGGCAGACAGATTTTAAAAGTGAGAAGTGGTGGGTAAATTAAAGGAAACTGCATTTTTCAGACACTCAGGGCAGTTATGTGTATGATCCCACAATGCTTGTGACACTTGTACTACACCTGCTCAAGTCCAGACAAAATGTGAGCATGGAAGGGGGAGGTAAGAACAAAGTCCATAGCTGAGGAATTATGAGCATTTGACAGCTGCTGGGGGATAGAAAGTCAGTTTTCATTAGGAATGTTCTGATGGTTAGGTTGAACATGCTCCAGAGGATAAACAAGTACCCAAGATTATTTAGGAATACCAATTAAACTTGAAGACCTTAAGAAAACTAACAGAGGACATGATGGAACAGAGGGTAAGGGGGAGGGAGTGAATCTGAGAAGAGATGGGGGAGGAGGTGGGAATAGGAAAATAATAAATTGTTTGAAATTCACAAATAATAAAATGCTGTTTAAAAATAAGAGCTCATGAAGTTGAGAAAGAAAGTCGTGATAGGTGGGAGGGAAAGGCGAGGGACTGATGGAGAGGGAGTGAAATAGATTGATCAAAACACATCTTCTTGATGTATAAAATTCTCAATAAAAAGAGGTGCTCCATAGTATTTGCAATCCATTCTTGTCTGTGTTTTTTTTTTTTTTTTTTTGTGCGCAAATGTCTGTGTATGTGTGCTCATATATGAATGTGAAAGCAGATGCCAGAAGAAGATATTGGCTGTCTTTCCACTCCCTACCTTTCTTTCTGAGGCAGCTTCTCGAAGTGAACCTGCATCTATTGGATTAGGCTACAATAACTGGCCACAGAGCCTCTGGGATCCTCTTTCTTTTGCTTACCCAGTGCTGAGATTATAGGTGCCCAAGGCTGTGCCAGGTCTTTTTCAATTGGATGCTAATGATCAAACTCCAGCCCTCACATCTGTGTGCTAAACCACAGAGGCATCTGAGCTGTCTCCCCAGTCCCCATTATTTTTATCCCTTCTCTTTCCATAGCATCAGTCACAGACTCGTTCTGGAATATCATAGTGAACTGCAGGTCCTGAGAAAGACTGAGTAATAAACTCAAGTATGATGGCATTTTGGCCAAGATAACCAAAAACCATATACTTCATTCTTCCAGAGTTCCATATGGCTGAAATAAACTTTGCTTTCTTGATCATTTATACCCCTGCATTTTTTTCTTTTTCTAACAAAAAATTGTATCTAAATTGTATCTATATATTATTCCCACTAGATAGAATCCATTTTGTAATTTAAGCTTCTCTTCCTTAATGTGGATATGCTAGCTTAGTCTAAAACTGAGTACTTATTTCATATAGAAACAATCTGTGATTAGCCAAGTCAAGGGGAAAATTGGCAGTGCTAACATAATACTACTTTCCCAGAAGACTCACTTTCCTAGAAACAAATTTTCAGTTTCTAAATATGAGGGGAACTCTGTGTATCTCCAAGCATGGCACAACAGTTCTTTGTCATTTCTCTCTGAATTATTTTTCAAGGTGATTTTTAAACACCATAATATATTTTAATAATATTTAATTGGTTTTTAAAAATTTCACACATGTATACAATGTATCTTCATCACACCCACCCTCCTTCTCCCCACCTCTTATTCTCTCCAGGATTCCCCCAACACACCTCCCTCTAAACTTTATGTGTCCTTTCTTATTTTTATTTTTTCTAAAACAACACTGAGTCTAATTAGTGCTGCCCTTATGTGTATGGGTGCGAGGGTATGGGAAACCTATCAGCAGCCACTATCCCTAAGAAAAGTAATTCTCCCTTCCCAGTTGTCATCAACTGCAATAACTTCTCAGCCAGGGTTGAGACCTCAGGAGCCCCTCTCACGTTCGCCTGGAACTTTTAACCATGTCATTTCCAGAAGACAGTATTTCACAGGGCCCCTCCCCATCCCAGCACTTCCTTCAGCTAAACTTCAAATATGTCTGTCTACTTTCCTTTCCAGTGCATGCCCTGTTTTCCTAATAATTACTGCAAGTTAAGAATCACACAAAGCATGCTTGATTTTGACAGACATCCATATTTGGGGTGCTCACTGCGAACTTTCTTTTCCTTTTTTCCTCCTTTTACCCCATTCTATGTTTTACAATTTTCAAACTTGATGATGTCATATACACTCATAGATCACTCTCCTTCCATTGTTACCACTGTATTAAATCCATCCACTAGCTATTTTTAAGATGAACAAAGTAACATTTAATTTGAGCTATTTATTTTCACCTCTTTCATTGTCTCTGCCCTACTCATCAGCCATCATTTGTCAAAATTTCCTTAGGCTGGGTTGGGATTTCTTACCCATTTCCCTGTCTACCCTGGAAATTTTGTCTGGTTTGAGGTTGCATTGGACTTGTACGTGCTGTCATCATCTATGTGAATTCATATAGTAATTGACCAGCTCATCTGGGAATCTCTATTTTTTGTGGTCATTTACCACCCCTGGCTCTTATAATTTTTCTGGCCCGTCTTCTGCAATTTCAGCACAGAAGTTAGATATATGTGTCCTTTTGAGGTATAGGCATTCTGCTGATTTTTGTTCTCTGCACATTGGCCAGTTGTGGGTTTCTGTGTTAATCACTATCTGCTGCATAAGGAAACTTCTCTGATGAGAATTAAGAGATGCCTCAACCTATGGGTGTAACAATAAGTCATTAGGAGCTAGTTTAAGACTGTAACTATTTGGTAGAAAACTAGTATCAGGCTCTTCCCTATGTCCTGTGTCCTGCCTAGCCTCTGGTTCCTAAGCCTACTACCATTATCATGTATGGGTTCTACTTTATATATGCAGAACTTAAATCCAATCAGTGCGGTTGGTTAGTACCGTAACATTCATACCACTACTGCACACATGTACATATCTTGCCAAGCCAGATGTAGTTCAGGATTCGTTGCTGGATAAGGTTGATGATTATTTTTTCCTTCTGAAAGCATGCATAGCACCTTCCAGCATATGAAAGTTAACCAGTAGAGATGAGGTTTCAAAGTCAGCACCAGCTTGATTTCTCCTTATTTATTCTATAGTATATGAATGTAGAGACTTCAGAAACAGGGTCTTACTGTGAAGTTCTGATGAATAACCAAGAGCAGGGACAATGTTCAGTATTATTTGAGGGTATGGAAAGGGGAACTCTCATCCACTGCTGGTGCACTACAAAGTGGTGCAGCCACAATGGAAATCAATGTGGAGATTCCTCATAAGACTGATCTACCATATGATCTAGCCGTAATCACTCTTGTGCATATACCAAAAGTCCCTATATAGCTAAAGCTACCTATGCCCTATACAGCTACCTGTTCATCCCCATGTCCATGGCTGCCACTTCATAGCCCCTATTCATAGCCAGAAATTGAATATAATCTAAATGTCCAAGAAACAATGAATGGATAATGAAGGTATGTGGTACACGCAGAGAATGGAAGAATATTTAGCTCTTAAGAAAGAAATTGCTAGTTGGGTGTGGTGGCACATGCCTTTAATCCCAGCACTTTGGAGGTAGAGGCAGGTGGATCTCTGAGTTCCAGGCCAGCTGAGACTAGTCTCAAAAAGACAAAAAAAAAAAAAAAAAAAAAAAAAAAAAAGAAAGAAATTGTGAAATTCACAGTTAAATGGATGACACTGGAAACAATCATCCTGAGTGAAGTAATCCAGACTCAAGAAGACAAACATCTCATATTCTTTCTCAGCTGAATGCTTACTTTGAAATCTTAGATATGCATGTATCAATTTGAAAAATCAAGAAACTAGTAAACTGCCATAGTGTGGGGAAAGGCTTCTTGGGAGTTGTGGTAGAATTCAGCAATATGAATGGGGAAAGGGGAACATTAGAGTAGGAAGGTTTAAATGGGGTGGAGAATAGGAGGGCAGGGCAGAGGAAGGAGAATGGGTTGGGATAAGCAACATTAAATGCCTTTAGAAAAATCCATATGGAAACCTATCACTATAGAAGCCTTCTAAATTTCATACAAACCATACAAAAAGAAATTAAAGACAGTTTCCTTTCAATAGGGGACATTATCCCTTCTAGACATCATAGGCTAACAAAATAAAACCTCAATGCTAGGAGCAGTCTCCCTCTCTAGAAGAGTGCTTACTTCTCTTCCAAGTATAACACTGACTTTTACCCACCTTGAGGCTTTCCTGGAAATTCAACTAAATGTGACCATCCATCTTTACCTCATTAATATATTTTAATCTTACCGTGATTTATAACTCATAAGAAATTATGATGCAATTTAGATTTTTTAAAATCTTCCCTCACTAAAAGTTTCTTGAAAGCAATGGTCTTTTCTTCTAAATCACTTCCATTTTCTCAAAAGCTAAAATAGTATTTGACATGCAACGGTCAATGAATACTTAGATAAATAATGTCTACATTAGTTGGACATACAGTTCTATTTTCCTGAAGCCCAAACTGTTATCTAAGGATGTTACCCATATTACAGATTCTTATTTTTTAAAACCTATGAATAATATGACAATGATGAAAAAGTACTTTTAGGTCTTGTACTCCTTTTGAGAAATGCAAGGAAATGTTTTATGGAATATCCTCAGTTTTCAGTAGACTATTACTGGATTGAGGTAATAAGTCACCAGCAGAAGGCACTCCCTTTTATTTGTTAAAAGTCAGAGCTTAAACACAGTGAGCTTCTGAAAAGGAGTTTCAGAATGCAAATTTCTCAGTTCCTCATCACTGCAGTTCCATGTTTAAAAGTTCTATTTTCCCCGGTCATTTTTGATACACTCCAGATTCACAGGGTTTTGTTTTTTTTCCAAATCTTATTGTTATAGGCTATTATCAGCCTTTCTGTTCATATCTACACTTAAACATGTGCATTCTCAGAATTGAATGAGCAAATTTCAGAGTCAAATCACTGCTCTTGTTGTGTACTATGCTTTTCTGAGTTACTCTATTATAAGCTAATTTAACTTAACTTGTATATCTGTGATAACTGTAATCACACTGCTTTAGTTAATTTAAAATTGACATTTGTGTAATAAAATGTTTGCCTTTGAAAATATATAAAATATACTTAATTTTGTTTACAATTTAAGGCAGACAGACACATAAAAAAAAAACTAAGACCAAATTTTTATATTTATTTTATTTTTTTCCCCAAATATGATCCCCTTTCTTCATTTACCACATCTCAAGGCTCATGTTTCAGACTGTAGATCAACTAATAGACTTGAATTTCTGCTAAGGTCAATTAGTATTCCCTTGCATATAGTATTTTGGCTTCTTCATATTTTCTGATATATATGCATCCAAGGAGACAAGGTTGATTCAACACATGCACATGAGTAAATGCACTACAATCTGGAATTGGTGGGATATAACACATTCCAGTGCTGGGAAAGATGAGATAAGAGGATCACAAGTTCATAGCTAGGCCAGCCATATAGTAAGATTGAGACCAGCCTGTGCAGTATGATACTGCCCTCAAAACAAACACCAAACAGAAATCAGTTTAGTACAACACATAAATAGACTTAAGAACAGAAATCACAATATCATCTTCATGTAGAAAAGGCCTTTGACAAAGTTCCACCTAACTTTATGATAACAGCCACAAAGAAACTAATAAAAAGAATATAACTCAATGTAAGAAATGTCATATATTGCGTACCTAAAACTAACATCCTATGGAAAGAGCATAAGCAGATATTTTCCTCTAAAATCTGGAATGAGTCAAATTTGCTCATACCCTCTATTTATTATTTATTTATTTATTCTAATTGTAAAGGTTGCCTTAATTTTCCCCCCCCAAAAGGCAGGGCATACTTCAAACATTGGACTTAGATCAATGGAGCTGGAACTGACATGAAAGCCTTCACCCTGCAGACTGGTTCTTGTAGTTCAAGAGGATATTATGCAAGCTGCTGAGAGAAAAATTAATTAATGGTTCAACCCAATTCTAAAGTCTAATAACCTCAATGACTGACATAGCAAACTGTCTCTATTGGTGCAGTGGTGACACTGTTATCTGGGGAATAATCAACAACTATCTAATTAGACTTAAAGCCCTCTCAGGGGAAGGGAACTCATGGGTGGCACTGTAATTATAGCCAAATACATGTGACTGGAGAGGCCATAGATTTTACAGAAAACATATTTCTGTCACATCTATAGACAAATGAAATTTCTTACTCTATACTAAATATAGATGCTCATATTTACAGGCAAGTGTACCATTAATCAAAGATGCTTCTTTTTGTAACAGAAAAAGACTTACAGAGTTCCACAACTGGCAACACACAGAGAATATATGTCTGAAAAATGCCCAGTCCTAAGTGACAAATCTACAGTGGAACCTCGCCACCTAAGCTTCACAAAACAGAGGAGAACAGTGGTAGGAAGAATTCTAACACATGCCTCAACTCTCACCAAAGAAGCTTCTCTATAGAGCAGAGTGTGATGCACACAGAAAAACCACAACTGGCTAAGTTTTAGAGAATAATAGACTTCAAAGTAGTTATCCCTGGATGGGACTCCTATATTAAATCTCATAAACCCATGCTTCAGGGGCCATTGTGGAAGGGGCAGCAGAAAGATTGTAAGAGCCAGGGTTGGTGCATGAACATAAGGAAACAGGCTTTTGTGCCTCAGGAAACTTGCTATGAACTTGCAGCAAAGGTAACAGTATGCACAAGACTCATGCAAACTCAAGCATACAAAAGTCCAACATAGAACAAGGACATGGGCAGGAAGCCCCAGTCTTAGCCTAGAAAATATGGGCAGCTGAGAACTGATGAATGTGGGAGAGTAGATCTTCTTTAAGACCTCCAGATAGGCTGACTAGACTCCGATGGATGAACTTACAACAAAAGATATCTGGGTATAAATACTTGACCGGATAGGACTTCATATATATGACAGAATGCATAAAATCCAGTGGGGGAGTATTGGGAAGTGGATGAAAATGGGGATCTAAATTTGATTAAGAACTATTATATGAAATACACAAAAACTCAATAAAAATATTTAAAAATTTTTAAGTATATTAAGGACTACAAATTATAAAGAAAAGGCTACATAGAAATCTAGTGAATTCATTTTTCCTATGCTTCAAATCTTAACAAAGTCATTCATTTAACAAAATTACCAAATTCAACAATGTTTTCAGTTATAATGCTTTTAAACTTACTCAGAGTCTAAAAAAAGTACCAGAGACTGAGTGGAAATTGCCCATTTTGAAGGTGTCATTCTTGCAACGTGAGAGTTTGGTATTTAAAAATTCATTTTGAGAAAATACCACGCAACAACTTGTATTCATTATAATGCTCAAAAGGTTAGCTAGAGTCATAAGACACAAATTTCATTTACCCAATATTTAGAACATTATTCAAATGTTACTTTTAGTTCATCAATAAATTTGCTTTTCTTTTACCTTCACTCCTAATTGATTTACAATGTCTTTGTTATTAATTACTTTCTTTGCTTTTTAATTACTTGTTTTGTCTTCTCTTTATTTTTCATGAACATTTCTTCTGCAGTAAATTATAAATGTAGTAGTAAAAATAATTTTTGTAATGTCTACATTTACTGGGTACTGAACAAATACTCAAACTTATATTTAGTACACATTCTATGGTATTGATGTGTTTGTTGTTACTACTATTTTGTAAGTGAAAACACTAAAATTTGAAGTTTTTGGGAACTAAAATGCACTCTCAAATATTTAAGGATAATTTGGTTCTGAATATGTAATTAATGATCATTATGTTATGGAACAGTATTATGTTTCTCAGGGGAAACAAACAAAACAAAACCTAGTTCTGATGGTTTTACAGGGTAGACTTCCTCAGTTTAGGCAATTAGGGTGAGAGGGATTCTCCAACTAGAATTTTGGGAAAAATGCAATAAAGTCATGAAGTTATCCTCTAAAAGAAGGTTCAGAAAAATCGCTTAACACTCTGGCCATACCATAAAAGGTTTACTTAGAGGAGATATTTATTTCTTTTGAAAATAAACATTCACTTCAGTCAGATTTTGTATAGCTTCTATTTAGTCTGTTTGAGAGCCTTTGTTTGCTTTGGTTCTTTAAGTGCTGAATATCAGGTTATAATTGGTAAAATTTATCTGGTCCTTAGAACATTAAAATAGAAGAATTCACTTCAAACAGCAATAACTTCTTTTTATAATGTGTTCTCTTTTCAAGCAGCAAAAGAAAATTCAATTTCGCTTACTGAGAGACTTTCAACTCATTCAATAACCTACCTTCATTTTTACGATGGTGTGGCTTTTCAATAAGCGGACTGGTATTAATGTTAAAACATCCTGTTTAATTGGATAATTAACCCAATCAGTCCAATATGCTGTCACCAGTGTGAAAGCCGAAGAAGGTAAAGCAACACGAATGAAGTTCCCCACCTTCCGCTTGTTTCATCCTACGGACTCTTAGATGATTATAAGTGAGCACAAGAAACACCCATAGATAACGAATGGCACATCTAAATTTTGTGTAAGAACACTTTTAAAAATTAAATGGCAATTTAAAATTTTTTATTATTTATTTTTTAAATTTATTTAATAACCACGTAATTAGAAGCATTTCATTACAACAGCATTGACACATTCAGTAGCAGTTTCCAGAGCAAAGATGCATCCCTTCTAAAACTGGCTGTAAATTTTTAGGTTCACAGTGTTGAATTAATACAGTTGTACATTATTGTACTCAGTATAAACCCTATAAGACATAAAATTGAATGAGGTTTTAACCTGTATAAAAGATCTCCATTTCTTTTTAAAATAAACTGCTTCACACAAAAAAACCCTCAATTTTAACGCAACAAACAGGTGTTTGCACATGTGTCTTTAAAAAGTGCTCTAGAACCAATATAATCAATGACAATGAGATGAGCTTCACAGAACATAATCTAAATAATTATATAGCATGTTTCTATCATCTTTGTTTTGATTTTTGAGGTCTTACTGGAAGGTTTGGTCACTGGAATACACCCGAAACTCTAGAAATTACAAATATTACAAACATTGATTTCTTTTCATGAACAAAAGCCATTATTAAACTGCTGTCTTCTTTCAATCCATAATATTAAAATTTCAGAGAACAAAAGAACTGCTATTTATCAACATCTTAGAAATAAAATATTTGATCTGACAGTAAAGATGGAATCATATCATTGTGTTGCACGGTGGTGATTCTTACAAGTGTTGCAGAGTTATTTAAAGACACATGGAAGGAAAGAGTGTTTAGAACACTGAGAAAAGACTCATCATTACCTTCTGTCTCAGATATATCATGGTTCATTTGCATTCTCAGATTATTGGATCATAATTCAGCCTTGGAGGAGACAGTGTGCTTTTTCTCTGGGAAAATATGTTGAGAGAAGATGGTTATGAAGGAGAAGTGCAAAGGAAAGTTTGCATCAGCACCAAGTACTTAACATGTCCTTTTTTAAAAAAATAAATAAAATCCCTATTAGGAATAAAAGTAATTGCACCCCAAGAACTATTTATACTTATATGTTCTTAGATAATTAAATATGCCTTTTTTTGTA
>NW_008343214.1:274637-275742 GCF_000622305.1 Nannospalax galili | reverse complement strand
AAATTAAAAAGAAATTACTACATGGTTCAAATTGTAATGAAACAACCCAGCACCCAGTTAAGGTTTTCTACATAATAACAATTTATTTGCAAAGCTTTATAACACTGTTTAACTAAAGGCATACTATTTTTGTTTAATTTAAAAATCATATTTTAATATTAACCTATGAACATACATGGTTCACAACCTAAGACAGTAACACTGGAGGGAAGCACATTGCATCAGGATTATACCTACAGAATTGTCTGACTTTGAAGAAAATCTCATATACGTTTGTGATATAAAGTAGAATTCTTCACCTACCTCAAAGACTATAGATGAGGCTTGAATTCATAATAAATATGAATTACTTACCCAAGAAAATTGAGACAAGAGGTTTGTTCTTCTTAGTCTCTTAGTCTCTGAGTAATTTCCTCCTTTTTTGCTATTTTCCTGGTTGGGTGAAGTACTGTGTGTGAGGTGTGAGGTGCTGCTTCCAGAGCAATGGCAGATGCTTTGAACATTGAATATTGGAAGAGCAGTCAAATTCATTCAAATTGGAAAAAAGATGATCGAAGAAACAAAAATATAGCAGAGAGAGAGCCAGAGTTGTAAATTATTTGCAGTTCTTCAGGAAACTGTCTTGCATACTAAGTAGCCCACCTGCTTAGAAAATTCCCCGAGTTTGCTGGTGGATTCTTATAAAGTAGGTTAGCAGGGTAATAAATGATCACCATGCTTAAAATTCTGCCCCACTTAAGAACCAATTAAAGACCAGTGATAAAATGCAAATAATATGCAAAATACTTTAATCTCAGCAGTTGGGAGGCAGAAGCAGGAGGATCTCAATGAGATTAAGGCCAGCCTAGTCTACATAACAAGTACCAGGCAGGCTGCAGCTCTGGGGAACCGTCAAAAAACAAAATGCAGAATTAATTTTTTAACTAAATATAGAGAAAGGATTACATTTTTAAAAATAAAAAATAGGCCTAAATAAAAAGTTATAGCCAATTTGAATGTCTAATTAATTAGCATAAATGCAAATTGGCCAAATACCTCAAGCATAACTGTGATTGTTATACTGAATTAAAACAATAACAGCTTCCTCATATTTGACACACTTAAG
>NW_008343214.1:246946-274507 GCF_000622305.1 Nannospalax galili | reverse complement strand
AAAATCATATATATATATTAATATGAAACAAAAATTTTTGAGGAAGAATAGTTACTGTAGATAAGGAGGGATATTTCAATAGTCGTTGTGCTGGAAACACTACTCAAGCAAGTTAAAATGCAGGAATACATGCATTACATGAAATATAATAAATCGATTATATAAGGATAAATCAAAAATAAAAAATCAGAATATGACTGAATAGTCAATTAGTTATTAAATATGTGTTAATCAAAATCAGAGAAGATATCAAAGAACTACAAAGTGTTGAGGTTTGAATGGATGTTCTTCAAAGATCCTCTGGCAAAGGCTTGCTTCCTAGAGTGCGGTCATTGGCAGGGACCATCAGCCTTTAATGGTCCATTTAAGTTGCATAGTAGGACATCTTTATATCTTTGGTAGTATTCCCTCATAGATTTGGATCTGAAATGACCCTCACTGTCTCATGTTTTTGATATTTCTTTCTTAGCTGGTGGTATAAAACCACCTATTTTGGGAAGCTGTAGAAATTTTAGAAGGTGGGGCCGACCTAGGAGAAGTGGGCCACTAGGAGTGGGACTTTGAGGTTATATGTGGCCTTTGGATCTTGTGCTTTCTGGGCTTTCAGGTCTCTGGTAACCTGAACAGTGTCACACACACTCAAGCTGCCCTGCTCTTAGGGCCCCACTTACCTTCCCAGTCAAGTAGTGTGCTGATGTCCTTCAAAATTGTGAGCCAAAATGTCCTTCTTCCCTTCAGTGGTTTCTTTCAGGTGTTTGGCCACAGTGATGTGAGTGTGACTTTGTGGCATGTTTTGTTCTTTATGCTTCTGGGCTCAAGTTGGAAAATTGTTTCCTGTGAATATTCCCCACCTAACTGCAATGGGCCAAAATAGCAATTCCAGATTTCTCTTCTTTCTTCGCACCTGTTACTTGAAAACCCTCTAAATACTAGTTTTGGCCCAATACTTGATGGCATCAAAGAGAATCTGATAATGCAAGTAATGCATGATTTAATCAGATGGGAGATTAATTAAATATGAACTAGGTATATCAGGAGGACAAAGACCAGAAAATGGGCAAGAGCAGGACTCAAGGAAGGGGCTGACATCACAGTCACAGCAGTGCTGTCCAACTTAGTAATGGCATGGGACAGACAGTGATGGTCCTTAGGAGTCAGGACTCAGACCCTCTGCCAGCTCATCTTTGCTCTTTAGTTATCCTCTCTCAAAGTCATTCTTTTATTTTGAAACTAGAGCCCTCAGACAGATAACCAATTCTTTTATAATTTGCCTCAGATATTTTATTGTAGCATGGGAAGCTAAATAATACATCAAGTCATTTCAAAATTGAAGATGAATTACAATGTGATATATATATATATATATATATGAATGAATGATATAAAAGCAATCTAGAGAGTGTCAGAAATGAAAACATCTCTCTCATCCATCCCCCACCCATCCCCTGCTGGCCTCTCTCATAGGCAGGCTCCAAGTCATTCACCTCAAGTCCCAGGATTAGCTTCCCAAACCAGATTAACTACCCTACCAAAGATACCTAAGACCTCATCCAGGTGGTCCTCTCACCACCAAATTTCCAGCCTCCAAGTTAGGCAGATAGACTTGCTCAGTCAGGACTCTGACCAGTCTACTACCCAGTAAGAACTTGAAAATACCCACCAATTTGTCTTCCATACCCAAACAAATGTAACTAAGCCACATAAACAATATTAACAGAACCAAAATTAAATGAAACAAAATCAGAGCAGAAGTTGAACACATAATCAATAAAGAACATCCATATGCCCAGACAGCAACACAAAAACACAAACAATATGAAAAACCAGGAAAATAAGTCACCAACAAAACCCATGAGTCCTTCAAAAGTGCACAACACTCAGAATCACCATGTAGAACCCCAGGACACAGAATTTAAAAGAACAATCATAACATGATCAAAGAACTTCAAGAAAACACAGACAAACAACTCAAAGAATTCAAAAAGGAAAGGCATAAACTTTTGACAGAAGCTGAAGAATATACAAATATGCAGGTTAATGAAATATCAAAAATAATTTATAAGTTGAAAAGCAAATTCTCTAAAGAGATAGAAATAGTGAAGGAAACCAAAATGGAAATGAACAAGGACTAAAAGACTCAATAAACCAATTAGAAACAGTAGGAGAAAGCTTCATAAGCAGAATGAATGCAATGGAAAACAATATCAAGATTGGAGGATAAAGCTGAAGATTTAGACTCCTTAGGCAAAGACTTTGCAAAATTTAAAAAACCCACAGGAATGGAATATTCAAGATATGTGGAACAACATGAAACAACCAAATCTACATATTATAGGCCTAGAGGAAAATCAAACCAATGGCATCCAACAGATCTTCAATAGGATTATAGAAGAAAACTTCCCTAAATTAAGGAAAGATATACCTATAGAGATTCAGGAAGCACAGAGAACACCATTAAGACATGATCAGAAAAGAAGTCCCCACGACATATCATAGTAAAAATATTAAATGTACAGAACAAAGAGAGGGTACTGAAAGCTGCTAGAGAAGAAAAAACTACATATAAAGGAAACCCCATCAGAATTACAGCTGACTTTTCAATGCAAACTGTGAAAGGCAGAAGAGCCTGGAATAGAGTATTCCCAGTTTTGAACAATCATGTGTGCCAACCCAAATATTTTATTCAGCAAGACTATCTATCAAGGTCGAAGGGGAACAGAAATTTTTTCATGGCACAAATAGGCTGCAAGTATTCATGTCTTCGAATAGTACTAAAGAGAATGCGTGAAGCAACACAAAAGACAGAAGGAAAGAACTGAGCATGCCCAAAGCTACAGAAAGAAAATAAAGGTGTAACAATGGAAACACAAAACAGGGCCACAAGCACAAAGAAATTAAAATGGCAGTAAACAGTCCTTACCTTTCAATAACAACACTAAATATCAACGGCCTCAACTCCTCCGTCAAAAGACAGGCTGGCGCAATGGATCAAGAAAGATATCCCATCTCTTTGTTGTCTTTAGGAAACTCATTTCACCTTCAAGGAGAGACAGTATCTTAGGGTGAAAGGATGGAAAAAAATGATCTGAGCAAATGGCCCTAAGAAGCAAGCAGGTGTTGCAATTTTAATATCTGACAAAATAGACTTTAAATTAAAACTCATCAGAAGAGATAAGGAGGGGTTACTTCATTCTAATCAAAGGAACAACTGACCACAAAAATATTACAATCATGAACATTTATGCATCAAACCCTGGAGCAACAAATTTCATAAAATCAGTAGTGCAGGACTATAAAACAGACACTGGCACAAACTCAGTGACAGTGGGCAACTTTAATACCCCAGTTAGTTCAATAGACAGGTCAACTGGACAATGAATTAACAGAGAGACATTTGAATTAAATGACATACTATATGAAATTGACCTAACATATATATACAGAGTATTCCACCCAACCACCAAAGAATACACTTTCTACACAACAGCTCATGCAAGTTATTCTAAAATTGGCCATATTCTGGGGCACAAAACAAATCTCAAAAGATAAAAAATAATTGAAATAATTCCATGCCTTCTATCAGAACACAGTGCTGTAAAGATTATAATCAACAGCAAAAGAAGCTCTAGTAAATACACAAACTCATGGAGATTAAACAACACACCCTGAATCATGAATGGGTCAAAGAAGAAATTAAGAAAGAAATAAAAGCATTCTTGGAAAAAAATAAAAACGAGAGCACAACACAACAAAATCTTTGGGACACCCTATAAACAGTCCTAAGACATAAGTTTATTCCTCTTAGTGTCTACATTTAAAAAAAGTCAAATTAGGAAGAGCACACATAAACTACTTGACAATACAACTTAGGACTCTGGAAAGGGAAGAACAAACCAAGTCCAAACTTAGTAGATGAAAAGAAATAACAAAACTCAGAGCAGAAATTGATGAAGTAAAAATAAAGAAAATAATACAAAAATTCAATGAATGTAAAAGCTGGTTCTTTGAAAAGCTAAACAAAATAGACAGACCCTTAGCCCAGTAAACCAAAAGAAAGAAAGTGCAAAGGCAAATTAATGAAATCAGAGATGAAAGGGGAAACATCTCAACAGACACCAAAAACTCCAAAACATTGTAAGGGAATACTTTAAAAATCTATACTCCATTAAAATTGAAAACCTAAAAGAAATGGATGAATTCATAAAATCATGGCCACCAACAAAGTTAAACCAAGAGGAAACTGAAACAGTAATACAAACCCTCCTGATTAAAAAAAGCCCAATCTCAGGTGGATTCACAGCAGAATTCTATCAGACATTCAAAGAAAATCTACAACAAATATTGCTTAAATTATTTTTTTTAATTGAAAAAGAGGGAGAACTCCCAAACTCCTTCTATGAAGCCAGTATCACTCTAGTACCCAAACCAGGTAAAGACACAACAACAACAACAACATCAACAACAACAACAACAAACTATAATCCCATATCCCTTAATGAACATAGATGCAAAGACACTCAACAAAATACTTGCAAACTGTATACAGACACACATCAGAAAGATCATCTATCATGATCAAGTCGGCTTTATTCCAGAGATGCAGGGATGGGTCAACATATGTAAGTCAATAGATATAATAAAACATATAAATGGACTTTAAGACAAAAATTACATGGTCATCTTAATAGATGCAAAAAAGGCATTTGACAAAATCCAACATACATTCATGTTAAAAGTTCTAGAAGGAGTTGGATTTGAGGGAACACAGCTCAACATAATTAAAGCTGTATACAACAAACCCATAGCCAACGTCATCCTTAATGGAGAAAAATTATTGTCATCCTTAATGGAGAAAAATTGGAAGCATTACCATTGAAACTAGGAACCAGACAGGGCTGCCCACTATCTCCACTCCTTTTCAATATAGTGCCTGAAACCCTTGCTAGAATAATAAGACAAGAGATGGAAATTAAAGGAGTACCAATTGAAAAAGAAGAGATCAAATTAGCCCTATTTTTAAAATTATATAATAAACACATGATTAGAAGAAGCATTTCATTACAGCTTTAAGATATTCAATAACAATTTCCAGAGCAAAGATGCATCTCTTTCAAAACTGGCTGTAAATTTTTAGGTTCAGAGTTGAATTAATACAGTTATATAGTAATGAACTCAATATAAATCTTATAAGAAATAAAATTGAATGACATTTTAACCTTTAAAAAAATCTCCATTTCTTTTTAAAATATTCTGTTTCATACAGAAAAACTCATTTTTAATGCTACGAGCACTTAGATGTTTGCATACACACATCTAGTCTCTATGTATTTGATTATTACTAGTCATAGTTGTTTACTCTCAGAACCTTGGCACCTGAGTCTGGATATAAAGTCCTCAGGTAGATTTCAATGGTAATGTTTTTCACCTCTACTAATTAACATGAAGCAAATTTTTGTGATTCTTTCTCAAATATAACTCAAATTTTTTTATTTGTTGATTTTGTGTGTGTGTGTGTGTATGTGTGTGTGTGTGTATACCATATAGAACATCCCAAACAATCTTATTCATCTATATACCTATTGCTCAAATGGCACCCTCCCATAGCCTCCCACCCAGACTGGAACCAACATATTCTGTCATCCCTGTTACTGTCCACTGTGTTTTCGGCGCCCTCAGCCATTTCCCAGTGCTTGTCCATCTGCTGAACCTAGTCAGCCTATCTAGAGTTCCTTGTTTTAGGGAGATCAGCTCTTCCTCATCTTGAAGCAATCAGTTGTCAATATTCCTTCAGATAAGATAGAGGTCTGCTGTTCATTTTCTCAGTTCTATGGTGGGTTACTCTTAGGCTACCCTGGCCAGTAACTCAAAGGAAGGTCTCTCCTGTCTGGCATTGTTTCTTGTTATGTAGCCTTTAGCTATACACGAGGACTCTTAAAGAATTATACCAACCACTTTAGTCTTTGGTTATACTTTCATTTTGGGTGTTTAACACCATAAAATTGGCCCAGATAAACCACTTCATTTTTACTCTTAAGGCTATTTGAGGATCTGTTCCTCAGGGGTCACATGGACTTGGGAGAAGCTCCTGGCTCCTTTATTTTACCAGTTCCATTTATGTGAAGATAAGTCAAAGGTCCTACTCGATCATGGCTGGCTTAGCTTGGAAGCATGGAGGAAATGTTTCTTCTGTGTTGACCCTCCTCTTTGTAGACTGGACACTGGTTCAAATCCATTTGATGGGGTCTCCATTGGCCTCCTTGATCAAGAGGACAGGTGCCTCACTGCAGTTACAGGACATTTTGAGAGGTGCTCATAGTCCCCTGGAACTTAGTTGACCTAGGAGGGCAAGGAACAAAACCTGTCCTTTACATCTCTCTGACCAAATTACTATAAACCTCAAAATTTGCAGATGATATGATATCGTATATATGAGAGCCCCAAAATTCCACTAGGAAACTGTTAGAATTGATTAATGCTTTCAATGAAGTGGACGTACACAAAATCAACTTACAAAAATCAGTAGCCTTTCTATATCAAGCAATCAGAAAGGGCATTAGAGGAAAACCTCCCATTCTCAATAGCCTTAAAAAATAAAATATGTAAGAATAAACCTAATCAAAGACATTAAAGATCTCCATAATGAAGATTTCAAAACTTGAAAGAGATAGAAGAAGACATTAGGAGATGGAAAGACCTACCATGCTCGTGGTCTGGTAGAATCAATATTGTGAAAATGACTGTCCTATCAAAAGCAATTTATAGAGTCGATGCAATCCCATTCAAAATACCAATGACACCTTTCACAGAGATTGACTGAATAATCCTAAAATTCATATGGACTCACAAAAGACCTCAGATAGTCTAAACAATCTTTGGCAAAAATAACAATGCTGGGGGATAACCCTGCAAGATCTCAGACTATATTACAGAGCTATAGTCATAAAACAGCATGGTACTGGCACAAAAATAGACACATAGATCAATGGATCACATTTGAAGCCCCAATTATGAATTCATATAATTATAGCCACCAGATATTCTACAAAGGTGCTAAGAACACACAATGGAAGAAAGATAGCATCTTCAACAAATCATGCTAGCAAAGCTGCTCTCCACCTGAAGAAGAATGAAACTTGACCCTTTCACACTACATAAAAGTCAACTCCAAATGGATCAAAGACCTCAATGTAAAACCCAAAATGCAGAAACTGATGGAAGAAAACTTAGACATCACCCTCCAACATATAGTTGTAGGAAAGGAATTTCTAAATCAGACACCAGCTGCTCAGGCACTAAGGTCAACAATCAGTAAGTTGGATCTCATTAAATAACAAAGTTTCTGTACATCAAAAGAAACAACTAAGGAAGGGAAGAGGAAAGCCACTGAGTGGGAGAAAATCTTCACCAGCTACACATCTGACAGTGGATTAATATCCAGAATATACAAATAACAAAGAAAGAAATAAGAAGACAAACAACCCAATAAAAAGATGGGCAATAGACCTAAACAGAGAGTTCTCAAGTGAAGAAATAAATATTGCTAAGAATCACCTTAAAATGTGCTCAGCACCCTTAGAAATTATAGAAATGAAAATCAAAACCACTTTAAGATTTCACCTTACCCCAGTCATATGGCTTAGATCATGATAACGAAAAACTCCAAATGCTGAAGAGACATGGAGAAAGCAGAGCACTCATTCACTGCTTGAGGGAATGCAAACTCTTGCAACCACTATGGAAAGCAGTGTGGAGAACCCTCAAAAAACTGAAAATGAACCTACCATATGATTCAGCGATACCACTCCCTGGCATATGCCCAAAGGACTCATCACATTATAGCGATACCTGTATATCTATGTTTGTTGCTGCTTTCTTCACTAGCTAGGAAAAGGAAACAACCTAAATGTCCCTCAACTGATGAATGGTTAATGAAAATGTGGTACATCTACTCACTGGCATTCTACTCAGCAGTAAGAAAAGATGAAATTATGGATTTTGCAAGTAAATGGATACAGCTAGAGAGTGTTATACTAGTCAACACAAATTCAGAAAAGCAAGTGATGTATGTTTTCCCTCATTTATGAATTGTAGCACCAATCCCTTATATGTGAGTATACAAATTCTGATGTAACACCAGGATCCAGTTAAGGCAAACGATACATGGAGGTAAAGGAAAAGAAACAACCTGAAAGGGGGATAGTAGGTAACAGATGCTACCTCAGGGACGTGGAAAAAGTGTGAGTGATTGGCAGGGAGGAGAGGAGGGAGGGACATGCAAGGCACCATAGTGTGGGGGAAGGAAGGGAGTCGGGAAAGGAAAGATGGCAGGAAATGGGAGGTATTGGGGAGAGGGTGGGGATAACGGGGGCACTGTGTCTAGGAAAGGGGGGAGGAGGGAGGCCGTATGGGAGAAAAAAGAGTGGAGATGAGTGAAACTTGGTTGGCTAAGAAACCTAGAGGGAAAAGTGATGCACTAGTACCCTATGAGAAATGCTCATAGAGTGTCTGAACATTAATGCATATGTGTACCTAGGAACTGCTTGGTAGGGGGCACAGTGCCAGATAGAAGAGACCTCCTTATAGAAAAAATTGGCCACATGGCACTTGTCAACGAAACTTTTTTTTTTTTCAACAGATGGAGGCTACTGCAGAGTTGCACATCTGGTCAGGCACAGAGAGCATATACCTGGAAGATGCCCAGTACTAGGTGATACATCTTCAGGAGAATCTCTACAACCAAGGTTCATGAACAATGTGGAATAAGGGGTAGAGAGACAACTAATGCACCCCTCAGCTCTCACAAGTGAGGCTTCCATGTATGTTAGAGTGCAATACACACCGAAGGCCACAACTGGCCAAGTTTTGGGGAGAGTAAGAGACTGTAGAGTGTAGGATAGAACTCCTATATGGAAACTCAGCCACCATGGCTCAGGAACTACTGTGGAAGAGGAGGTGGAAAGATTGTAAAAGCCAAGCCTGGTTCATGAACATCAGGAGGTAGAGGCTTTCAGGACACTGGAGTCTTGCTCATGTGAGCCTGCAGCAGCAGTGTTATCAAACATGGGAACCTTCTCAGCTCAATTAAACAAGTCCTCAAAGGGGAGGTGAGAAATAGGTGGCAGGCCAGCGCTAGGTAGAGAACTGTTTGAGACTGATTGCTCCTGGTCGAGGGAGAGCATGAACCACATATGACCACTGGATATGTGGACTAGACTCCAGTGAACACATTTACACTGAAACACGTTTGGGTACAAACAACCTGAATGAATAGGACTCAGCATGTATAGCAGAGCACATGGATGGGGGAGGAGGTCTGGGTTTGAGTGGGATATGTTATATGAAATTTTAAAAGTTCAATATAAATAAAAAATATAGGCAAAAACCTTTCCATTTATTTTAAATATTTTATATTTATTCTTATTTATGTGTGTGTATAGCATGTATGTGTGTGTGTGTGTGTGTGTGTGTGTGTGTGTGTGTGTCCATGGAGGCCAGAGAAAAGTGTTGCATCTGCTGGAGCTGAAGTTAACAGGTGGTTAGAACTGCCTAATAAGAGTGTTGGGGTTCAAATGCCAGTCTTCAGGAAGAGTAGCCAGTTCTCTTAATTATTGAGCCATTTCCAGACTTTCCATTCATTCTTAGAGGGTCCTTTATAGTATCTTCTAGTGTATTTCTCTCTGTATCATTAACATCATTATACCTCTAGCATACCATGGAGGTGATATCTCTTCAGGTAAAAATTTTTTAAAAATGTGGCCAATTAATACCATACAAAGAAGCTACAACTGGAGTATCTTATTAGCTGAGTAACATCGACTTACAGATAAGGTACTTTATATATATTTAATAAGTTATCACACTCTCATAGCCATCTGTTTCTTAAATATTAGGACATATGCACAGTTTCAACATCTGTGTATGCACATATATTTATACAGTGCTGATAAAAAATGCTGACAAAACTAGAAAACTAAAATAAGCCAATGAAAATTCAAAGGGCTTTACTGTTTTGAATTTATATATATTTATCTCCTCTTCTAAAATACATCTGTTATGCTTACTGAAATCCTAAAACTAATCAACATCTTTTGAGAACAAAAACACATTTAAGTTAATTTTAAAATACTTTGTAAATTCATAAGTTTATTTTCAAACAGATGAACTAGATTTTTGACTAACAGTAAGGCAATTTTCCATAGGAATATAGAAATCCAGTTTCAACTTAAAATTTTTTATGTATTTATTTTAATTTTATGTCTATGAATATTTTACCTGCATGTAAATTCACTGATGTATGCAATGCCTGCAGATACCAGAAGGCAACAGATTTTCTAGATCTTTAGTTATGGATGGTTGTCAGCTTAAGTGCAGAAGCTAGTTATCAAACCCAGGTCTTCTTCAGGTGATGCCACCAGTTTCCGTTTTGTAATGCACTAATAACGCAGTAAAATTTAAGGCTGCCACTCACCATGTCTATCTTTTGTAATCAGGAAAAAGGTACTTTTTTCTCTTTCTCTGCTTCTCTATCTGCCTCTGTTTCTGTCTCTGTCTCTCTCTCTCTCTCAGTCACACACACACACACACACACACACAAACTCACAACACATATTTCTAATAAAGTATGTATTCTACTCTGTTTTTCTATTACTGTGACAAAACACTCTGACCAATACCAACATGAGGAGGAAATTGCTTATTTGGCTTACATCTCCCAGGTCACAATTCATCAGGGATCAGAAATTAGGAACTCAAGGCTGGAATCTGGAGGCAGGAGCTGAAGCACAGGCCAAGGAGAAAGGCTGCTTACTGGAGTCTCCCTGGCCCATGCTCAACTGGCTTTCTTATGCAACACAGGCCCACCTGCCCAGGAGTGACCCCCCCCCAGAGTGGGTTTGTCCCTCCAAAATCACTCACAAAAATCAAGAAAATACCCCACAGACATGACCACAGGCCAGTCCAATGGAGGAAATTTCCCAAATGAGGCTCCATCTACTCCGGTGTGCCAAGTTAACAACTAAGATATCCAGTACAGGATGGAATCTAAACAAAAGCACATGGAGATCTCTCTACATTTGCAAATTATGAAAAAGAAAATTTAAAAAAGAAGAAAATGGCTGGAATGATGGCTCAGTGGTAAGTACTGCTCTTGCAGAGGACCTCAGCTCTGTTCCAAGCACCCACATCAGGTGGCTATCAAATGCCTTTAACACCAGTTCTCGGGAATTGATGCTGTATTCTGGAAAGGGGAAGGTGGGAAGTGGGAAAGAAGAGAGAAGGCAGAATGAAAAGATAGAACAGTCATACAGAAAGTTAGAAAAGATGAGAAACAAATGACCAATGTTCACAAGATTGAAATAACTGATTCTTATTAGAGAAAATTAAGTAGACCTAGAAATGTTAGCAGGTGATGTAAGAAGATGTCTGAGAAGTGCTGACTTTTAGTATAGACATAGTCTTGACCTTAGAGCACTGGAAAAATAGAAAATATGTTTGAGATTTAATTTTTTGTTGTTGTTTTATGTATTTGAATCTATTGCCTGCTTGTATGTAAGTGCACCCATAGCATGCAATACTCAGACAGGTCAGAAGAGGGCATATGATCTTCTGGAACTGGAGTTACAGACTGTTATTAGTTTCCACATGGGTGCTGGGAACCAAACACGGTCCTCTGCAAGATTTGCCAATGCTCTTAACCACAGAGCCATCTCCCCAACCCCCTCTTTGGGTTTTTGAGACAGGGTCTCCCTTTAGCCACAACTGTCCTGGAACTCTCTATGGAGACAAGCTGGCCTTGATCTCACAAGGACCCTCTGCCTCTGCCTTCCAAGTGCAGTGATTAAAGGCATGTGCCATCATATCTGCCTCTGGAAAATATGTTTCTTTAGAGAAATTTTATAGTTTCATTATGAACACACAAATGTTCTTCAAATATTAGCTGAATTATTGTATAGGTAATAAATTGGCAGCCTAAAGGCAGCCAAGTTTTAATACATTTCCAAAGATGCCAAAGCCCAAGAGAAATATGATCATCTGAGATTACCATGGTTGCCAATTTACATTATGCAACTTCATAAGAATAGAGAAAACTCTTGAATAACCTGAATAATCTCAGTATTTGTGGATGTTGTAAATATTTATCCCCTAACAGCTGATAATTATAGTAATATCTAAGGGAACCACAGGGTGGCTAGTGACACTGCTCTATAAACAGCAGTTAAAACATAGTATAACTCCAAATATTGCTAAGGTCTGTTCAAATATCTTAACTGTGAAACACATATTTAGCCAGCCCCTGTACATGAATCTTCATTTTTATGCTTTAAGGAAAATTTATTGGTAATCACTGTCTTCCATATAATTGTGCATGACTGGCCAGGTTTTTAGCAATAAGAATGTATGAACTTAATATTCTAAAAAGCATCGGGAAATGGAAAGTCAGAGAATGGCATTTAAGATAGGAGCTGCAGCCTTGTCAGAATCTTTGTATCTCCACACATATCCCAGTAGTTCTGGAAAATGTTCATTTCCTGGAGTCTGAGTGGCCATGGGGGCAGGGTGTGACATCTGCACAAGGAGCCAGATTCAGGAAGCAAAGCCTCAGGGTTCTGCAGGGAAAACCAGAGGACAGTTTTTGCTGTTTTGTCTATGTGTCTTTATGTTTTCTTAGATTAGATGATGTATCAATTTCAGTCGGGGTGCTGGCCTGCATGGTAGAAAGGATCTCCTTTCATCTACCAACTGCTCACCAACCCAGCTTCTCTCTTCACTACCTTTCTGAACCATAAGTAGGAAGTGATTTCTACTTGTGAATATTCCTGGTGTTTCCTTGCTATCTTAATTTGGTTGCTGCTGGATGTTGAGAGCTAATTTTATTCTACATAAAATAAAACTTTTTTATTCTGTTGATATATTTTTGTGTGTTGGTTAGGAATAATGTAGTGTGATTTCATTATAAACATGGAAATTTTCTTTTCAAATAGAAGCTTAATCCAGTTTTTATGAATTGTCAAGGCTATAGATAGCCTTTAAATATCAATAATCAATTAAAATCCATATGATACATAAACTGGTTAGCCCTTAATACTAAATGAAATGTTTGATGAATATCTTATCTCAATAGAAAGAAATGTCTGTAACACACTGAAGCATGCTCTGATATTAAACATGTACTTTCTCCTGTTTCACAAACTGTTAGAAATATTACGAGTACAGTATCTCAAAAAATATGTTACTCAATACCAATACTGTACACAAACTTTTTGACATGCCTGAAATAATTTTTTACAACATGAGTTTATTTAGAAAATGCATTTGTTCCCCAGAAAAAGGGATCTGTTCTTTTAGATTTTATTATTTATTTATGTATACATGTGTGCACAGGATGTGTCAAGGCACGCTGCATTGTGGCAGTAGGAGGAAAACCTGTGGAAGTTGATCTTCTTCTTTGACCATTGTGCTCCAAGGAGTGCACTCAGATTGTTAGGCTTTGGGATAAGCACCTTTATCCACAGAAACCATCTGTCCAGTCAAAGTATCTAATTTTTAAAACATATATATATATATATATATATTACAATTGTGTGTGTGTGTGTGTGTGTGTGTGTGTGTGTGTATCTATACTGGATATGTGGACATGCGTGTGGGTGCTGTTGCAGTACAAAAGAAAGTATGAGATCTCAGGGGAGCTGGAATAACAGGCATCTGTGATCCAATCAACATAGATTTTGAGAACAAAAAGTGGGTTCTTGGAAGAGCAACAAGCTCTCTTAAATGCTGAGGCATCTCTTCATTTCAAGATTTCACTTTAAAAAATGAATTTATCCAGAACTATTTTACCTTATGCTTTAACTTCCTTATATATGCAATAAATGATTATTTTAGAATGACTGTTATGCCTTAATTTTTGTGTTTTATGTGTGTGGATGATGGGACAATATTATTAATGGTAAAAAATGAGAGCTCAAATATTTACTAAATTTTAAAACAAAGAATAATCCTAGGAATTACATATCTTGACTCAATCTCAGATATATACATTTGAGGATTGATAATTTATATCCAAATATTAAGCAAATAGATGAAAATAGAGAATACACACAAAAAATAAAACTTGCAATTTTCTAAAAATAAACCTTTCTAAAGTAATCAGGATGTGAATATTTTATTTGGGCAGCTTTTGTTTTTAGATGAGATGGAGATAATGACTTATTTGTTGTGAACTCATCTGTTTGAAATGATTCAGTTGTAGAGATCCCAGTCCCAGAAAAGCATCAGTAGAAGCGCAGGGGTACACTGACAAAGCAAGGCGAGCGATTAACTGACTAGGAGTTTGACTAATGAGAAAGGATTAAAGTCTTTCAAATTTTATGAGCTAGAGTGAGCAAAATCTATCAGGGGATGTGAAATCTACCTATGAATATCTAGTACTTGTTAATATGAACTATGAAAATACTTTTAATCCAAAAGTATGTGTGAACACGATGAAAAATAAGACAGAAAAATATACTGGAAATTTGAGAAACAAATTCACTGCTTTTGATTAAAAAATTATACAGACCTAGTTTGAAATCGTAAAAGTCAGAGGTGGTGAATGACACAGGGAAACTGATTTCACGACACAACAATGCTGTTGCATGTATAAACCCACATCATTTATGACAGCATGCACAATACCTGCCCATGCTGAATACAGACAAAATCCCAGTAGGGAGAAGATTAAGGTGGGCATGAAGTCCCATCCACAGCTGAGAATCTGTTGGCATTTGAAAGCTGTTGGGAGAGAGGGAGAGTTTTCTTCACGGGTGTGAACTCTTTTAGGTCACCATACTCCACAGGGTGGCCCGTATTTGGGACACAACTTAGAGTTGAAGGCCAGGCATGGTGGCATGTGCCTTTAATTCTCACCCTCGGGAGGCACAGTCAGGTGGACTGGAACTAGGGAGACCTTGTCAAAAACAAACTGATAACAACAACAAAACAAATTGCACTTGGTGTACTTATAAAAAACCATGAAACAATGCTATGTGGGTAGAGAGGTGGGGTGGATCTGGGAGGAGATGGGGGAAGGAAGGGAATATGACCAAAATACAGTGCATGAAAATCTCAAAGAATTAGTAGAAATATTTTTAAAGGAATTAGCTTCATAGAAAAGTGGGTGGGATATAAACCAATTAAGTGGCCTCTGCTGAGTCCCTTAAGGAAAGCACTGTAAAGAACAGACAAATTTAATATAAAGAAGTTTTGTACTTGTGTTTTGTTTTGGACATGTTTTGTTATTTGTGGTCTTCATAATGACAATTTTCTTTCATTTTCCTTATTGTTATTTGAACTCCATGATAAGCCGTGTGTGTGTCTGTGTGTGTGTGTGTGTGTGTTAATTTAAACTTTCATTTTGAGAATTTCATAAAGAAGTTCTTTATATCATCTCTACCTCCCTCTTCTCATGTACCTCCAATTCTGTATGAAATTTGTGACCTCCTCTTCTTTAATTATAAATATATATAAAATCTACTGAATGTATTACAATTTTAGTTTTTAATTATTAAAACAATGAGAAATGAAAAGGTACAGTTACTGATAACAATTAATCTGTTTATGTTTACATTTTAAAACCTAAGAATCTGTTTCCAAATTAGGGACTATTCTCATAGATATTAAGAAGAAAGTCAAACCACTTTGAAGGTATTTGCCCATATCTTGATGCTGGATGTCTCCTTGCTCCACCACCCCTGGACTTTGACTATGTCCTTTTAGTGTGGTACGCCATGGCTCCTCTGCCTTCCTCAGTCTCCCCTGGTGACTCCTTGGGCAAGCTCCAGCTTTCACAGGACAGATACAGGAAGAAGCAGCACCAATCTCTTATGACAGTTTCAGTTCCCCTCTTTGAAAACTCCAACAAATCCTTCAAAATGATGCAAACCTACTGGTTCACTGTCCTGCGTTGGATCCTACAACTTCACTGTAGCCTTGTCTCTGAACTCACAGCACCCATACCTTGCATGGTATACAGGAAGCCAGCAGTGTGCCTGAAGCACCCTAGCCCAGACTTGAGATTATTTTCTATTACATATTGCAGTGTTTTGATTATATACAGAAAGTTTGCCTTTTATAGAATCATAGTGGTTTAATTATAGCAAACAAAATCTTTAAATATGTTCCAATTGTCATTCCGTAATATGCTATAAATTACTATATCATTGGATGGTGTTGTTTTCTAATGTATGATTTTCAAGAATAGTTTGAGTTCCAGACTTGGATTTCCTTTTTTAAAGTCACTAAATAAATTAGGCTTGGACTTAAGACTGAATTTCCAATACTTCCTGAACTGGGACTAAACACCCTTAGTCAAGCTTCCTGTCATTTCTTCCAGATTCTTATGTGAAGCAGCATGTGGTCTTGACGTTGCAACTTTGATCATCGCTGAGAAAATGGTAAAAGTGCTCCGCATTCTTCATTTTCAAATTTTAGCCAAGATTCTATTCTCAGTGTCAAAGTATGCAACCATCTTTATGTGCAGATTGTTTTCATCTTTAATAAATAATAAAGTTTTGTGCATACCAAACTATAGTTTAAAATAAATATCTCTGTGACTTATTATTTGTAAATATTTTATTTGTAGGGCTGAGGAACTAGGGATAGACATATTTTGGGGACAGGTAGGTAGAAAAATGACCACTGACATGTAAAAAAATATGGTACTCTTCCAACTTCTTGATCTAAGACAAAGACCTGGGGGCTCCCCCTCCAGCCAGTAAGACCTGCTTTCAGGCAGACCAGTCCAGGCCAGTCCAGATAAGACCAAGATCAGACCTGGACACCTCCTCATTGGAAGTCATAAGCCTATCAGCCTTCTCTTTATTTAAGTTCACCAATCTAAAATTAAGAGAGAGAAACGAAAACTAAACTCTTAAAAACCACAGGCCCTCCCAGAGGTACTTGAATTTTGGTTTCTGAATCCCCTCACCACTTGTGGGGAGTCTTTTTCTCTGTGTGAGTGTGATGCTTCATTTTTTATTAAAGTTTATTTGCCTCTCCTCTCTTCTGTTTGAGATTTGTCATGCTTTTTAATTAATTAACTGAGAAAATGAACCCATCTACAACCCCTAGGTGGTGACTATCCTCAACCACTAGGTGATAGCAGACCTGCTTCACACACTGTACCCGTACACCCTGGGTTTAAAAAAAAATTATTGGAAAAAAATGGTCACCAGTGTCTAAAGTTCAAGAAGTTCTACTCAAGAGAATATTGAAGTAATTGACTTTATATTTCTATACTGTTTTCAGTTTTTGAAGGTAATAATCAGTAACACTAAAATGTTAAGTTTTTCACCTGTATCCTTTAGTCATCACAATATAATTGGAAACCAGGGTTGCATTAATCATTGGGATTTAAAAATGCAAAGAAGAAAAAAAAACTTATTTAAATGTTTCGTTGCTAAGCAATCTTTTCCAATGTAGTAAATTCATCTTTAATATTTTATTATTTTGTTATATGTGTGTGTGTGTGTGTGTGTGTGTGTGTGTGTGCGTGTGTGTACTGCTTCCATTTGTAAGTGCACCTATGGCATGCAATGCCCATGGAGGTAAGAAGAGGGAGTTGGATTCCCTGTAACTGGAGTTAGGATGGTTGTTAGCTGCCATATGTGTGCTGGGAACAGAACCCAGGTCCTCTGCAAGAGCAGCCAGTGCTTTTAAATGCTGAGTCATTCCTCCAGGCCCTAGTAAATTTTTTTTTAATACTGCACAATGTGAAAATAGATAAATGAGTTCCACTATATTATGTTTTAAAACATACAACAAAAACAAATAATAAAAACAACAGTTTGAATGTTTGCTTTAGTCTTTAGATTTTCAAAAACTCTTTACTATGAAAACAGCAAAGTTTATCTCTAGAACATAAAAATAATAAAAAAAATGACCGTCCCAACTTAGATTCATAGATTTAACTTAATATTGAAGCCAATCTCAGGCAAAATTGAGAGGGGAAAACAGATATAAAAAAGTGTGTGTGAACTAGGTAGAGATAAAATTTATACATGAAAGAATTGTATAGAAATCACATTCACCAGTAATCTAAAATGTGATTGAATCCTTCTCAAGGACCCCTAAGCTTACTTCATGGCAGACCTCTTTCAAAAATGCTTGCCTCTTTAAAATGCAATTCATGTCTCAAACTACTGGAGTTTTCAGTGTTTGATCTTAGATCTTTCCTTTTTTTTCTTTCTAGACTATAATGTCTGTGGACTGTTGAGCTTTTCAATAGCAGCCGTGCGGTCACACACTCTGGAATCCTCCCAATTCCATATATATGTGTACAGAGAGTGTTTATTTTATTTAGTTTAAGATATCTAGATCTAAGTTTTAAAATTTTTCTTCAAAACTCAGTTTTCTCACTCATCCTTACCCTCTATCTTGGTAAATTGTGAGAACATAGATACCACGAGCCTGTGAGACTCAGATGTTCTTTTCAAAGTAGGCTTCATGACCTTGATGTTACAACTTTCTTTGACACGAAGACAGTATGTTTACAGAGAAGAGTGCATTTATGGCCAGTTTTTTTCCTGTAAGTACTACTTTTTCTGACTTTTGATAAGTCTTTCTACAATGTTTTCTTATTTATAATTCATTTTTCTGAAATTCAGAAAAACACCGAGATTTAAACATAGTTTGATATCTCTATTTTTGGCTTTATTTATTATAGTATATTCAAATAAATGTATAGAGTTTTGTGTTGTACTGAAAATAATATAGTTTCTGTTGAACTGAAATGTTCTTAATATCAACCCTTCCTTTCAAAGGAGGAGATGAATCTAGTTACTTTTGTTCATATTACAAACAATGGATTATCTTAGCTGCCTCAAAAACTCAGCCATTTCTCCATGCTGTAGTCTAATCTCAGTTCCAAACAGTCATCACTGGCTTCTGTATTCTAATCTCAGTGTCATACATATTGAAGGCAGTGCTATATGATATTGAACATTTCAAATTTCCCTTGCCTTTCTTATTTATGTGTGGCCATAGTGCAGTTATTTTCTCTGGGTTGAACTATCACTGTTTAGCCGTGGTGTAACTTGTGAGACCCTCATTAGGTCAGGCCAATTAATGTGGCTTATGAGAGCCTCAATGCCTTCAAGAGATTCTTAGGACATCCTTCTCTTCCCTACCTACATTACAATTCCCACAATATAAAAGTAAACAGTTTGCTTCTGTGAGATTTTTCAGTTGACTAGCCACCTGTAAGTTTCCCTATACTGCTGTAATAACTCCACATAAACTCACTGATTGCTAGACTGGACTTGGACAGAATCCGTTCTTTGGTTGCTTTTTGCTACCTCCCTGTCTGATGTATATAAATCCTTCTTTATGTCTCTCCAAGAAAACACACATATGAACACCTTACAGAAGAAGTCAAGGTGACAGTACACATTGGGAAAACACGGGAAAATATCGATATATAAAATATCTACCAACTCTTTAAAAAACATTTTCATGTATGATTTTAATGACTGCATGTATGCAAGTACACCTGTGTCATAGTGTGTCCTTGGAGGTCTTAAGAGGGTGTCAGATCCCCTGGAACTGGAGTTACAGACATTTGTTAACCACCATGTGGGTGCTGGGATTCAAACTCTGGTCATCTGCAAGAATAGTCAGGATTCTTAACGACTGAGCCAGCCCTACATCTATTAACTTTTATAATGTGCAACGTTGCTATTGCTATTTCTCCTTCTGACACAGCATCCCTTTTCTCCCCTTCCATTTCCATTTCCTTCCCTTTTCTTCCTCTTCAGTCATTTGAGATAAAGCATTTCTGTGTATTCCAGTTGCCCTGGAAATAGGCCAGATTGGCCTTGAAATCAAGGGGATCGCTTAGACTCACCCGCCTAGCGGCTATGATTGAGTCCCTTAAGGGTTTGCTGTTATTTATCAACATAGCAAAATAACAATTCCATTTTACTCATTGCAAATATCTTACTAACATGTCTATATTTTATCTGAAATCAGCTTTATCCTCATTATCTCAGTGTTAGTTATTAGGTCATAAAACCTCAATATTCACATTAGTGGAAAACTAATATCTTTATATATTGTAAATTTCCTTTTCAGTTATTTTAGCAAGTCTTTAATAGGTCTATTGTGATTCTTATACAAGTGATTTAAATTCAGAAAGTCTTTCTTCTTAACTTTGTACTGTAATTGAAATTTTTCCATATATGTTCTTCCCTAGTGATTTCAAATATTTCTTTTACTCACCTTTTGAAGAATATGTTTTTCAACTAACTATTCTTTTTATTTCCTTATTTACTTAAAGATGAATTTCCTTTTCTTTGGTTTATTTTTAGGATTTAAACAAAGGCTCCCATTTTGCTCTTGTAGTTTCTCTGTATTTTTTGTCTTACTTTCAAAATCTTTGAGGAAGTAGTTTGGTAGTTATATGAGCTTAACCAGCTAAGGGAAAAATTGTTCACTATATACCTCCCTTCCAAGGACGTCTGTGGTGGTTTAAAGGAGAAATGCCCCCAGTTAAAACACTTGTGAGGACGTGGAATCTCTAGGAGTTGTAGCCTTGCTGGAGGAAGTGTGTCACTAGGGGTGGGATTTGAGTGTTTATATCCTCTCTCAACTCCAGTACACTCACTTTTCAGATTTCTGTTTTATTTTATTGTTTAGTAAATTTTTGTTTTTTTTAAAAAAATATTCCTCTTGTGATTCTCGTACAATTGAAAAACAATCTTTCAGCTTCCTGCTCTAGTCCTGAGTTGCCATGCCCACCCCACTGTTATGGATTCTCTGTGCAGAGCCATAATTCAAATTATACTCTTCACCCTATAAATGACCCTCAGTCCTGGTGTTTTATTGCAGCAAAGTAACAAATACATCAAATCTTCTCTTTCATCCCTTTCTCCATCCATCCACCCCCCTCTCCTTTTCTGCTCCTTCCTTCTTTCATTTTTCTATGACACCCACTGTAGAAAATGTTTGATGTTTATTGAAATGCTGTCCAGCACAAATTCTGACAAAACTCACTGTTTTCATTGTACCGGAGGAGCAGAATCACATTCATAGTGTCAGCTGCGCTCATTACTACATCCTCATTGGTCTTGGAGACTGTGATATTTCAAGCCCTGTAATAAAAGATATAGAATACTTTAGACACATGCTTACAGGATGAGAATGTGTGTCATTCCATTTCTCAAATCATTGCTTTGTTATGAAAGTTTATGATCCAATCATTTTTCTATGGAAAATGTGTTACTATTATCCTCATTTGCAAATAATGGAAAAGAGATGAAAAACAACAAGAAAGAAGAGGGTCTGGAGAGGTGGCTCAGCAACTGAGCAGAGCACTGGCTGCTCTGGTGAAGGACAGGGTTTAGTTCCCGGCATGCACATAGTGGGCCAATAACCATCTATAACCTCAGTTTTAGGGGATATGACACCTCCTCTGGCCTCTATGGGTATTGTACCACATGGATGCACTTACATACATGCAGACAAAGCACTCCTACACATAAAATACAAATAAAATAATTAAAAATTTAAATAAAAGAAAAAGATAAAGATCTTGAATTATTATGAACATTAAAAAGATTTGGTGGAAGAATATTAAGGCCCTTATAGAATAGAGGTCTTGAATTCAGAAAATGCCACTATTTTGTCATTCTCAAGTCTTTTTAAAAATATTCTTTTAAAATATTTTATTTATTATTATTATTATTATTTTATGTGTATGAGTGCTACGCCTGCAGTACGTAAGTGCACTCAGGTCACGCAATGCCTGCAGAGGTCAGAAGAGTGTGTCAAATCCCCTGGAATTGGAGTTATGGATAGTTGTTATCCATGATATGGGTGGTAGGGGGGATGCAGATGGGGGAGGGGATATAAAGAGGTTAATATGCTTTGTATGAAATATTCGAAAATGCAATAAAATATTTTTAAAATATAATAAAAATAAAACGTTTAATTTAATATTTATACATGCTGTAAAGTATTTGAATCCAATTCAACTCACATTTCCTCCTTCCAATTCTTCCCGATCCCTGCTTCCCCACCCCCAACTTTATGTGCTCCAAAATTCAAGTATGGCACAGAAAGTTCCATCATAATCTGAATAGATACTGGCAGAGTAGCTGGGAGGAGAACCAGACTGATAAATAAAGGCAAGACTACAGTTGATCGCATAGGAGGCAAGTAATGGCTGTTTAGAGGATTTGTGTGTCTCCTTCACATAAGACATCTACGAGTCATACTGAAATATTTACAGTAATCTCGTTCTTGAAAAACTTTGGTTGATGAAGTGTCTTCTGTTAACCAGAATCAAGGGTGATCACGGTAGCTTTAATATTCTCATTGTTTTAATTAATTGTTTTGAGGATTACACAGGAATACCATATTTACATCATTTTCATCCCTCCCTCACTCCCCTCCAATTCCTCTCATGTCCCCCAAAATCTCTCAAATTCATAACATTTTTTAAGTTATTATTACATATATACAAACATATATACACGGGTATACACAACATTCTGTATCTATTTAATGTTGTACCTATGTACATGTCTTCAGTGCTGACCACTTGTGATAGGATAACGTATTAGGGTCTCATCCCAGCAGAAATTGATTCTTTCTCTCTTAGAAAACATTGATTGTTCACAGTTCTTCATCTACAAGTGAGGCCTTGTGAATTTCACCCATCCATGATGGCACATTAGCTACTGCTATCATTATGCAATTTGACTCAGTTTTATTTTTAAAATTTTATTTGTTTTCATTGAAGTGCTGACACCCAACTTAACTTTTCTTTTTCTGTTGTTCATTAGGCACTTTATTGTTATTTTTTAATACATGATTAGAAGAAGAATTTCATTACAGCCTTAACATATTCAGTATCACATTCCAGAGCAAGGATACATCTCTTTCAAATGTGGCTATAAAATTTTACGTTCATAGTTGAAATAATACAGTTATACAATACTGAACTCAGTATAAAACCTGTAAGACATAAAATTGAATGAGGTTTTACCTTTAAAGAAGATCCCCACTTCATTTTAAAATATGCTGTTTCCTACATTTTTTTTTTTTTCTTTTTTGGTCTTTTTGAGACAGGGTATCCCCGTAGCCCCAGCTGCCCTGGAACTCACTATGTAGAGCAGGCCAGCCTTGAACTCACAGAGATCCACCTGCCTCTGCCTCCTGAGTAATGCTATTAACACACAGATGTTTGCACATGTGTCTTTAATCTCTGTGTATCTGATTATTACTAGTCACAGTCAGTTACACTTGGATCCTTAGTACCTGAGTATGGATATAAAGTCATTAGGTGGATTTCACTGGTAATGTTTATCACCTCTACCAATTAACATGAAGTAAATTTTTATGCTTCCTCCTCAAATATCTTTTTGAATTTTTTTAAATTTTTTTGTGAATATCATACAGAACATCCAACAGACTCTTATTCTTCTACATATGCACTTCACAAATAGCAAGAACACTCACTGGAGGAAAGACAGGATGTTCAGCAAATGTTGCTGGCAAAACTGGATCTCCACCTGTAGAAGAATGAAACTAAACTCCTATCTTTCACCTTGCACAAAAGTCAACTCCAAATGGATCAAAGACCTTAATGTGAAGCCTGAAACTCTGAAACTGTTAGAAGAAAACATTGGCAATAACCTAGAAGATATAGGTGTAGGAAAGGATTTTCTAAATCAGACATCAACTGCCCAGGAAACAAGGTCAAGAATCCAACAAATGGGACCTAATTAAACTATAAAGCTTCTGCACATCAAAAGAAGCAACCAAGGAAGTGAAGAGAATGGGAGAAAATCTTCACCAGCGACACATCTGACAGTGGTTTAACATCCCAAATATATAACGAACTCCAAAAACAGTGTCAAGAAAGGAAGTAACCCAATTAAAAGAGGGACTAAGGAACTGAAGAGCATTTTGAAAAGAAGAAATAAAGATGTCTAAGAAGCATCTTAAAAGGTTTTTACTTCATTAGTAATTAGGGAAATGCAAATTAAAACCACTTTACGATTTCATCTTACTCCAGTCAGACTGGCTAAGATTAAGAGAACAAATGATACCAAATGTTGGAAAGGATATGGGGAAAGGGGAAAGCTCATTCACTGCTAGTGGAAGTTCAAGCTTGTGCAACCCTGTATTAGTCAGGGTTCTCCAAAGAAACAGAACCAACAGGATAAATATATATGTATAGAGATTTATCAGCTTAGCTCACAGGATAAAGTCTGAGTAGTCCAACAATTGCTGCACCACACTGGAGAGGCTGAGAATCCGTAGTTGCTCAGTCCACGAGGCTGGACATCTCAGTAGTCCCAATCTGGCACTGAAGGTCTAATGAATTCCAAAAGATCAGCTAGTCTGCAGTCTACAGCAGCAAGACAAACCACTAGCCAGAGAGAAGGCAAACAGCAATAAGCCAGGTGTTTTCCTCTGCCATGGCCCTTTATGCAGGTTGCCATAAGAAGGTAACACCCACATTTAGGGTGTGACTTCCAGCTTCAGATGATCCATTAAAGAAGATTTCTCTCATTTCAGTTAATCTCAGATCCAGTCAAGTTTGCACCCAGGATTAGCCATCACAAACCCCTATGGAAAGCAGTATGGAGAACTCTTAAAAAATGAACCTACCATTTGACCCAGTTATACCACTCCTTGACATATACCCAAAGAAATCCTACCACAGAGACACTTGTACATCCACGTTTGTTGCTGCCCTTTTTGTAATAGCTAAGGGATGGAGGCAATCTAAATGTTGAGTGAGGAGTGGATAATGAAAATATGGTTCATTTATACAATGGAGTTTTACTTAGCAGTAAAGAAAGATGAAATCATGAAATTTGCAAGTAAATAGATGGAACTAGAAACTGTTATACTAAGTGGAGTAACAGACTCAGAAAAAACAAACAAACAAACAAAAAACTGATGCATGTTCTCCCTCATAAGTGGATCCTAGCACCAAATACTTATAAGTGAATATATATCCAGACATAACTACAGGAACCAGGTAATGAAGAGGAACCAGGGAGGTTGAGGTAAAGAAAGAACCCGAAAGAGGACAGAGGAAAACAGGTGTTAACAAGGGAGGTGTGTATAAAGATGGGTTATTTTAAGTGGAGGGAAGAAGGGACAGTTATACCAGAAACCTAAGGGATAAAGGGAAAGAAGGAGCTCAAGAGAGGTGGGACAATAGGAGAAGCATATTATTAAGGGAGAAATGGGAAAAAATGGGGCACCTTAAATGGGGAAATCATGGTAGAAGGGTTAGACAATGTGAGAGATAAATAATGCCTAGCTAGTTTTAGAAAATCACAGGGAACCATATTAGGCCAACAACCCACTGACAAATTATACATACAACCAAATCAAAGAATGTAATATATTTCTAGGCAAGGTTTATCTGAGAACATTTGGTCTTTGCCCAAGCTCAATCTACATGGCTCATGGTAATTAAAAGTGCCAGACTGGTGGAACTAACTTTCTTGGATTTGTCACAGCCATACTTTGAGGCATATAAAAATTTGATCAAAGGGACATAAAGGAAAGTTTTTGCTCCTTGCCCTCCTAAGTTGATAAAGTTACAGGGAACTATGAGCATCTCTCAAAATGTCCTGTTAACTGTGGTGAGTCACCTGTCCACTGGATCAAGGAGTCCAAGGAGACCCAACCAGATGGACCTGAACCAATGTCCAGTCTACAAAGAGGAGAGTCAACAGAGAGGAACCATTTCTTCCATGTTTCCAAGTGAAGCCAGCCGTGGTCAAGCACAACCTTTGACTTATAGTCAAATAGACAGAACTGGTAAAAGAAAGGAGCCAGGGGCTCCTCCCAAGTCCATGTTACCCCTGAGGAATGGAGCCTCAATCGACCTTAAGAGTAAAAATAAATTGGTTTATCTGGGCCACCTGTAAGGTCTTAAACACCCAAAAGGAAAATATAACCAAAGATTAATGGGTCAATATAATTTTTAAGAGTCCATATGTATAGCTAAAGACAACAAGAAAGAAGCCAGACAGGAGATACCTTCCTTTGAGTTACTGGCCAGGGTGGCCCAAAACACTCTCAGACAGTAACCCAGCATAGAACTGGGGAAATGAACAGCAGACCCCAATCTTATCTAAAAGAATATTGACAACTGATTGCTTCTAGATGAGGAACAGCTGATCTTCCTAAAACAAGGATCTCTAGATAGGCTGACTAGATTCAGCATATGGACAAGTACTGGGGAATGGCTTGGGGTGCTGACAACACAGTGGTCAGTATCAGGGATGACCAACAAGTTTTCTTAGAGAGCTTACTTGAAAAAACTACTGTATAAATTTCCTGTTCCTTTGAGACAAATCTTCTATCTAATTTTATGTCTTAGAACCTATGAATGACTTTCTCAAAAATCTGAATGCTACTATGACTTTGAAATATAATCATTTAGAAAGGTAAAATTTTTTTTAGTCTCCAATTTAAATAAGAACCAGATACTATTTGACTTAATCACATACTGACCTGACCTTCCACTTAATGTCCTTTAATATTTTTCTATGAGTTCAAAGTTCCTTGACTTTTGCTCCAATGGGATTGAGTTTAATCTCCCTTGTCTCTTTTATTAGCCTTCTCACCTATTATGATAATGATGAATAAAGTCTTACTTGACTTTTTAACATCTCTAGTACAAATTTCTTTGGGCCTAGGTCTCAAGTTCAATATTTTCTTAAAGTGATTGTACTCTACTTAATATTCTTCCTAGTTAACTTTTTTGTTGTTGTTCATTCTATGAGTTCTGTTTTTATTTTAAATAGTGTTTGTACTTGGTCTAGTATACTCTCTTATCAACACTGGTCTTGGATCAAAACTGATGATCTTAGTCATCTTCAAGTTAATTCAACTTTAAGAAGAGAAGGGTACCCAAACAAAAAGTATATATTAAAAACAACAGAGTAGAGGTTTAGTGACCCCTATAGACAGAGTTTCTACTCTCTAAAATCAAAAGTACTAAGGCTAAGACTTCTTAGGAACCTCCAAACTGGAAACCATCATCTCTGGTAACTAGTGTGATTAACTTCTATAAAGCTTCATTACATGTACATGCCCAGACCTGTGCAGCTGTATTACATATACTCATACCTCAGTCTTAGCAACAAATGTATTGTTGTAACACAGTGCACAGATTCTTACATTTCCTCCTATACAATTTTGAATAAATGTTTCTAGGAAAACTGACCAAGAAAACAAAATACTCAAATGTTACTAAAGAATCAGCTGATAAGAGTCCCCTTTCATATAAGTATTTGAAATCACAGAATGAGCATTATTGTTATGTCATTAGTGTTTGATACCCAGCACCCACATGGTGGCTAACAACCATTCATAACTTCAGTTCCAGGGAATCTGACACCCTCTTCTGACCTCTGTGGGGATTACATGACATGGGTACACTTACATTAATGCAAGCAATACATACATACACATAAAATGAAATAAAAAAATAAAAAAAATATTAAAAATATTAATGTTAAAAAACAAAATGTTTTATATTTTAACATG
>NW_008343214.1:242562-246870 GCF_000622305.1 Nannospalax galili | reverse complement strand
AGTCTTTTATTAAATATTTATACTTTTCTATGTATTTCTGTTTTTCTTGTTTCCTCTTTCTCCCTCTACCTATATAACACAATATATAATATATAGTGTTATATAGAATTTTTCAAATATATGATGAATAACTTTTACTGACAACTTTTTTTTCAATTAGGAAACAACTAAGGCATTAGCAAAGCATACCACTGTATATGTGCATGTATCATTCCAGAGTCCACAAGATCATGAAAGTCTGTGCTTAATCAACATATTAATCCCTTGAGAGATTCAAAATATGGAAGTATTGTTGAGGGAGGGGTAATGGAAGATATGAGGTGGTGACTAGCTGGAAGTAGTTGATCAGTGGGGTTATGCTCTTGGGGCTCTATCTCATCCTGGCCCTTTCCTATATTTCTCAGTTTTCTTCTTTGGGTACACCATCTTGTGACCTGCTCTGCTTCACCATACTGTCACTGCCATGAGGGTCTGATACCTCTGAAACCAAATGCTAACATAAATATTTATTACCTTAAGATGTTTCTGTTAGCTTTTTGGTCATGGCAACAAGAAAAGCAATTAATACATAATATATGTATGTGCGTAGATAAATACATATATTCACAGTTAATAAATCAAATAATACAAATTGATTTTATTATTAACAAATCAGCATGTGTACATACGTGTTTATGTGTTCCATATGTGTAGGTACGATGTACACGTATGCAGGTGCTCGTGGAGGCTCCAATTTGATGACAAGAATCTCCTTCCAGCTGGACACAGTGACACATGTCTTTAATTCCAGCACTCAGGAGGCAAATGCAGGTGGATCTTTGTGAGAAAGAGGTGAGCCTGTTCTACACAGTGAGTTCCAGGCCAGAGGCTACAGGGAGAGCCTGTCTGCTGAAGACGGGACATACTTTAATGTTAGATGATAATATGCTAGCTGCAAAGAAAGAAAAACCATCAATGATCCATCCCATCCCTAAAGCCTAATAACTATAAGGACTGGCATGACAAATTACCTCTATTGGTACAGTAGTGGAACCGTTATCTGGGGGACAATCAGCAGTTATCTAATTGAACGTGAAGCCCCCTTGATGGAGTGTACTTATGGGTTACACTGTAAACTTAGTCAAGTATACATGGCAAGAGAGGACATAGATCCTAGAGAAAAACCTTATCTCTTCGAATCTCAAGGCACATTAAGCTTCTCATTATATGCTAAATATCTATCCTTATATTTACAGACAAGCATACAGTACATCACTCATTGAAGAAGCTTCTTTTTGAAACAGATGGAGGCTACTGCAATATTGCACAACTGGTCAGATATAGAGAATATACATCTGAAAGATGCCAAGTAATAGGTGACACATTTACGGTTAAACTTCTAGATCTAAGGCTCATGGAACATAGTATAACAAAGGATAGAGAGAACACTAATGCATCCCTCAAATCTCACCAGTAAAGCTTTCTCCTATAGCAGAGTGTGATGCACATAGAAGGTTGCAACTGCCCAAGTTTTAAAGAATAAAATACTACAGAGTGTGTATGCCTGGCTAGGACTCCTATATTGAGCCTCACCCATCAATGGATCAGGAAACCATTGCAGAATTGTGGGGGCAGAAAGACTGTAAGAACCAGAGCTGATTCATGAACACAGAGAAGCAGAGGCTTTCAGGCCATTGGAAGCTGGCATATGTGAACTTGTGGCAATGGTGGCATCCAAGACAGGACCCATGCCAATTCAATTGAACAAGGACGCAGAGGGGAAGCAAGAGATGGGTTAAGGTCTGCCCTAGACTCAGAATTGTTGAAGGCTGGCTGCTGCAGGATGGGAGAGAGTATGCCTTGCACACGATCTCTGGATGGATTTCCTGGACTTTAATGGACAAAGCTGCACTGAAGGGCATCTTGGGTAAAAATGCTTGATGGGATAGGGCTTACCACGTGTGGCAGAGTGCATGGGGTCTCGTGGGGAGATGGGGAGGCTCCCCCATCCTGTTGGATGGGGGAGAGGGTCTCGGTTTGATTGAGAACTGTTGTATGAGAATACAGAAATTCAATACTTTTTTAGTTAGTTGTAATTTTTCCATGGGTAATGGTGTTTGTCAACAAGTGTGAGGTCCCGAGTCCATCTTTGGAATTAACATGGCAGACGAATAACAGAGACTTCCTGTCGAATGCCCCCAAGCCCACCAGGCTTGGGGTCTTCAACAAAAGAAGAGTCAAGACAAAGGCTTTGATTTTATTATAAAAAGTTTAATTCTTAGCAGTCAGGTGAGCAATCACAGAATGGCTTTTTGTTGTGAGGAACACAGATCTTATATAGGAATCAGATTTGGGGTAACCAAGGAATCACCAAGGAATCACCAAGGATATTTTACTAACAGAAAGTAACTACGGAAGCAACACGTAGCTGCATTACCTCATCAACTCCGGTGAATCACCATGGATATTTTACTAACAGAAAGTAACTACGGATGCAGCAGGTTGCTGCAACTCCGGTGCCTGAAGACCAAACCAAAAGTAAGTTTCTAGAAGACCTGATTTATCATGGAGGCACAGCCTGTCAGCTCAAACCGCTGAAGCAGAGAGCTCAGAAGCTCTTAAAGTGGCACTCTTCTTTTTTCCTATGCTCATGTCAAGCATGGCTACCGACAACTTCCTCGAATTGTACATTGACTTCCACACATGCACCGTGGTCCACACGCACAACCACATAATACTCAAACAAACATAAATAAAAATCAATAGCTCTTTTACATATTTAATCATATCAGTTTAATAACACATATTTTCATGTTTTGAATTATGTGAATTATCTTCATATATCTATTTACTTTGCTGCCTAAATAATTGCTTAAATTTTCATTTGCAGAGTTGTCAAAAAGTGTTCAATGATTTTGTCCAGATTTGTAGCTGCCTGCAATGGGAGAATATGATAGAATGTGCTTATTCTTCCAAGACACTAGGATGTAAACACCTGATATCAATATATTTAATGTTTTATTATTTCTTTAATTTATGTCTAACTTTTATAAAGCCCTACACTTTCTCAAAGATGACTTAGAATGTGTGTATTTTGTGTTAATTATTCAGAATATATACTGCCAAGCATAAAGATTTTAATTTTAAAATTTACATTTATATTTTAATGAAATATTTTTATTTCCATACGATTTATATCAATAACAATTATGCATTTTAAAAGAAGTTAATTTCAAAATTTCTGTCAATAGCATTCAATTCAATTTCTTTTAAGATCTTCATTTAAGGGTTGGAAAGACGTCTCAGCGTTTAAGAACACTTGCTCTTCTTTCAGAGAACGTGAGTTCAGTTTCCAGCACCCATGTGGCATCTGACAACCACCTGTAACTCCAGTTCCTCTTAGGTTTCTGTGGAGATTGCACGACACTTGTGCACTTGTACACATGCAGTCAAAACACTTATACATTTAAAATAAAAGTAAATACAATTTTAAAATTCTCTACTTAAAATAAAAGTAAATAAAATTTAAAAATTCTTCACTTAATAGAAACTAATTGGTTATGCATGATCATTTGAACTGAAACACAATTGATTCTAAGAATATGCTTCTCAACCAAATTAACCACACACTATCATAGAACAAAAACTGTTTTATCAAAATTAATGCAAATAAACATAGAATTATTTTAGTACAACCAAGGAAGTAGGCTATTATCATCATAAACACTAATAATCTTATTTTCATGTTTCATTATAAATTATAATATAATATGTATTTTATATCCTCTTAACATTTTTCATCCCAATTTATACAATAAGATGTAATATTCACTGTATTAGTATTACTAGATGGGACCTCTCTGAAGTGATTGAGTCCTGAAAATGCACCTTTTATGTGTGAGCTCAACACACTCACAAAACAGGCCTAACAGACTCTTTGACCCATCCGTGCTGTAGTGATTCAAGGAGAATGCACAGTTATGAAGCAGAGAATGACTCGTCATCTTGATATGGGAGATTTTGATTTCATACTTCTTAGTTTTCATGTGTGGAACACATAAGTTCTGTTCTTTGTAAGCCACTGAGATTGGTGAAATCTATTATGTCAATGAGAATGTGCCAAGACATAAGTACTCAAGGTAAAGGGTAAATATAAATCTATATGAAAGATAATCACATGTGCAAGGAATTACTAAATGTACTCTGCTTTACCAAAACAGTGAATACATTGTTTTAGTAAATAGGCTTATTCAGTTATTTAGATGTATAAACAGCCAATAAGAAAGGGAATTAATAGTCAATATAAACCTAAATCTTACTGGTAACAAT
>NW_008343214.1:240258-242465 GCF_000622305.1 Nannospalax galili | reverse complement strand
GTGATTACATATTAATTTGATAATTTTGCAAGAGAAATCAAACAATATTAACTAATTTCTTTTGAAATCAGAAAAACAAATAACTCACAGTAATACTATCCTTAAAAATGGGAGGTGTTCTGAACATGAAATTTTGGGATTTTTTTCTAGGTACAGATGAGACTCATTTACGACTCTGTCTCAAAAAGACCCCCAAAAATGTTTTCATAACTTACAGGGCTGGAGAAAGGAGTCAGCAGTTAAAAACACAGGCTGCTCTTCCAGAGGACCCAGGTTTGGTTCCTATTACCCATATGATGGCCAACACCTGTAAATACCTCAAGCTCCAGTGGTTCTTACATTCTACTCTGGCCTCCGTGACCACTGTATGCATGTGGTATACTTACATACATTCAGACAAAACACTCATACAAATAAAATAAAAATGAATGAATAAATAAATAAATAATATTTCCATAATTTAGGCAATAAAATTGGACACCTTCAATTGAAATAATCAAATTCAATAAGGCAGTGAAAAAATATAGAGGTCGTATTCTAACTAAGAATATCTATTAATTTTGTGCAATCCATCTCAGACTTTGGAGAATGTATATGCAGTCTATTCAAAGAAAAGAAATGATACTTAAGTGTGAAACAAATATTATTTTCATTATTGTCTTCTTGAATATTAATACAAAATTAACAACAATGAGAAGAAAATATGGTAAAAGGAAAAAAAAATCAGCTGTAATTCAGCCAAGGAGAAACTTACTATAAAATTTCAAATTGTTTATTTTTAGTTTATATTTTAATTGAAGTAGTGGCTACAAGGTCACATAGGTTTTAAAGATTTATTTAGTTTTATTTATGTGTACATGTGTGGGTTCCTGTGTGAATTTATGTGCACAATGTTAATATAGGTGCATATGAAGGCCAAAGAGTATCTGATCCCTTGGAATTGGAATTACAGGCAGTTGTGAGATGCCTGTTGTGTGTGCAGGGAACTGAATCAAGGTCCTCCAAAAGAAAAGTAAATGTTTTTAACCACTGAGCCATCTCTTCTGCCCCCCCCCCACATGCACACATAATCTTATCAAATCTGTGCCTCCTCTTCTAATTATAATACAATATAAAACTTCCTTGCAATAAATAATTAGCACCTATATAAACTATAGGAACATAGTTTTCACACTTGAACAAAAAGTGGAATAGAGGAGATATCAAAGAAAGAACAAAATAAGAATTGTGTGGAACCTGCCTTTAGGATGATGATGTGAATTTACAATTAAGCAGAGGTGAGGCATCTATAATTCATAGGGCAGAATACCAGCGGGAATGCCTTGCGTGAAGAGAGACCTCTGGCTACAGTGGATTCTCTCTCACTTCTCTTCCACAATATTGATCAATGCTGAGTATAAGAAAACCAACCAAGGCAAAAAAAAAAAAAGCACAGAAAACAGAATAAGCAGTAATAAAATTAAAAAGCTACAGAGTCAAGTACAGTTTTATGTTCCCTTTAGCCACTGTGAAAATATCTATTCAAGACATGGAAAAGCCAGTACAGACTCAAAAAGTAATCAGCTCAACAATGGAGCTAAATAAGTCACACACCAAAGACTACTTTACCCTTACCTAAAAAGTTGAAAATCAAGCCTGGAATTAATTGCTTAAGTACATAGAAATACCAAGCAAAAGCCATAATATTTTTTTTAAATACAGTCAGTCAAAACCAGGATCTTCAAAGTAAAATCATGAACAAAATAATTATTAACTAGTACAAACTTTCCAGTCTTTTCAAAAAGCAAGAAAATATCTGCAATCAGGATAGAATGAATCAATATAGATCTGTGGATAACAAAGATGCCAATTACCTTCAAACAGCTTTCAGAAATATATTCCAAGTAAAGAATTGTGATAAATTATTATCCTGAAAAGGAGAGATATTCAGCATGTAAAAGTAACCAATCTAGACTTCTAAGAATGCACAAGGTCTCAGATGGAAATGTGCCATATGACATTAGTAAAAGTTCAAGGAAAGTATCTGAGACAGAAATTATCCTATTAGTTTATAAAGGTATATGTAAATCCTGAGATATATGAAGTATATCTAAAGCTATTTAGAATTTTTTAACTTTTTAAAAAATTTTTTAAAAATGATTTATTTAATAACAACATACTTAGAAGAAGCATATCATTACAACACAATTGACATATTCAATAAAAAT
>NW_008343214.1:216801-239079 GCF_000622305.1 Nannospalax galili | reverse complement strand
AATATCATAAGAGCATACATATACATAACTAAAAGTTACTCGACAAACAACAAAGCCAGACAGGCGATACCTTCAGTCGAGTTGTTGGCTAGGATAGATAAAGGCTCTTCCAGACAGTAACCCAACATACTACTGGAAAAGTGAACAGCAGACCCCAATTCTATCCAAAGGAATACTGACAATGAATTTTTTAACTTTTTCAGTATATTTTCAGGCGCAAGTTCTCCTCAGCAGCATACTAACTTTGTATCTTACTATTGTAGGATATTTCTGCTTTAATAAAGCATTTTTCTATTTTTAAGAAGTTTATGTTTTATTTTCAATTGTTTATTGCTTGTAATGTCTTTGGAGAATATGGATACAAGCAACTGTTAATAGACATATTCTGTCTTGGTGTCACCTAGGAGTCACTGTACTAATCCTTAGGAAGAGTCAGTTGTCTAGGTACTATGCTTTCCCTGGAAATCTGCCATTAACCTTGCATGAGTGTAATACCCAGGAGAAGAGAAGTCCTCTGGGAAATCTTACATTGAAATGAGACTGAGATGAAACTGCCAGTGGCCAGCAAGAAGAGGCTATCTTCATTTATAAGGGACAAACTGGCTGCAATTTAACCCACTGACTGTCTGTCTTGGGTATCTCATTGTTTATAAGCTCTAAGGATAGTGACAAGGGAAAGGAACAGTATGCGCATCCCTATGATGGTCGCTTAAAGCACCATAATCTCATAGAAATCATCCGCCATCTTTCTGGGAAAATTCTAGATATAGTATAAATCTGGGAAGATACCGATCTTCTCAAACATCAAAAGACTACAGGACTAAAGCAATTGCTTAAGATTTAAGTGTGGATTTTGATTTGTGAATTCTGGGAATTAGTAGCATGAAATTACAGAGAATCTTTCTAACTGAAACATTAGATTGATCCTTCAGTAGGAAACAAGAGAGCTACAGAACTGAAGGAGCAAAAATTACTTCTGTAGGCTTTAATTCTATTCAGAGACAGGCTGCTGTAATAGAAGAGTTCCCCTCCTGAACTGCAGGAGCGCTTGAGAGATTAATGTTCCGTGGCACTATGCCAAGGTTATGGGAATATTGCCAGAATCTGAGGCTCTAAGATGGATAGAAATCTCAGAATGTGTATGAAAGACCTGAGAGGAAGAAAAATTTCAGGACTGAACCAATTGGCATTATGGCACAAAAGCTAAAATAATTCTGCAGCAAGAGTATTTAGAAAATAAGAGAGGAAATATTATCAGAAGACATTGCCGATGAACTCCTTTGTTAGAGAGAATATAATGTCCTTCAGAGACTTGGGATATTAATTCCCACCCAGAGCTATAGTTTTCAGCCATATATTGTTAAAGATTGCCTAAGTTATCTCAGAAAAATATGTATATAAATACCCACAAACACACACACACACATACACAAGCACACACCACAATCTTTCCATTATTATCTCTTCTTGAATTTAGTCTCTGACACAGCTCACATTTACTTTTGCAAAGCTTCCCTAGATATGTGCCATGTTGTAAAAAGAAGGTATTACTAAGCCTACTAGACTCTAGAGCCTTGGGAAATGAACTTGGCCCAAGTGGATGGAACTTGTCTATTCCTTCAGCAAAAGCTAATAATGCAGCAGAGTTTCTGTCTTGCTCACAGTAACCCTGACGAATCACTTCATGGAGTGTAGGATGAAGTGTGGAGGGAAGAGATGTCTCAGCAAAGTGAACACAGCCTACTGCAAGAAAAAGAAAATGCAGAAATTAGAAAGCACAGTGAATGTCTTCCTTTTTTTCCATTTCAATATTAGTAGATTAATAGGCATTTATCTTGTTGGAAAAAATTCCTAAGTCCAGAAACACAGGGACAAATCTGACTGAATATCTCTCTAATTAATTTTGAGGGAAACTGAACATAGACTATTGAGTGGATATACTCTTAAAACCTCAATAATATTTGTGTTCAAGTAGAAGACATACCCTCTTCATATTATTTTTTATTTGGGGGCAATGCTTCTAATTCAAGGGAGTGAACTAGAGGGCAGTGAGTGTAATTATTTGTGATCCCCTCCAGGAGGCTCATAAACATGGGCATGCAACTACTGGTCTAGAAAATATGCTCTACATTTTTTCTGGAAAAAAAAGTTTGCAAAGACATTTATCCATTATGTGAGATACATATTCATTCACATTAAATGTTGCTCCACAGCCATATTCTTACTCCTTTTACTACAATATATGTATTACAGATATTTCATATGGATTTATGGTATATTAGTGACATTAGGATACTTGAACCCATTGCACAGCAATGACATTTATTCTTAATATCTTAGTAAGACCTATGTATGACAAAGAGAGCAGCATAAAATTCATACTGCAGTGGAAAAAGCATGGTAGGAAGAATTGTCAAATTGAATTGGCCACTTTTAGCCTTGTGTAATTCCTTTCCTTAGAATGAGGGTGCAACCTTTGGCTAAGAGAGGCTCTCCCTTTTGTGAGCATGCAGCATTAAATGTGAAATCGTAGTTTCATAAGATAAGGTACAAAGTAAGTTTAGCTTAAGATTTTCATTCATCATCTTGACCCAATCAAGTAAAATTGAAAAGAGAATGGGAATTTTCCTGAAGAGGCTCAGTATGTAAGAGGAATTTAACAAGAAGGAGATTTTCTGGAATTATACTCAATGAAGGAGAGTAACAGAAAAAAAGAAAGAAAAAAGAAAGGAAAAGAAAAATGTAGGCAAACTCTAGGAGTTAAGAATAGTAACCAGACTGACACAACACAGGAAGGGAAGACTCCATTCCTGTTATAAACTCAAGGAAATGAATTCTGTCAGCATTCAGAAGCTGAAAGAAGACACTTCCACAGGTATTTCAAACAAAAATCAGTTTATTAAAACCTTTATATGAGAAAACAACCAATCCAGACCATGGCTGAATTTATGATCCATAACTTGCAGTATATTAATTATGTGTTCAGTCCAACACCTAGGGTTAAATGGGATACAATTCTACAAAAAGGCAATCAAGCACTTAGTGGAACATTAATTACAGATTACATTTAATTGTTTCTGTTCAGAAGGGATAATGGTGATTCCCCATTGCTGTTGCCACCAATATTTGCCTTTCCTACTTTCAGTTTCTCTCAGCACAGTGTCCTTATAAAATCACAGAATGAACCTAACCCAGGGATGCATTTAGTACTGAAGGAAGTTCCCAGTGATTATGATTCTCAATCTGATCATTTTGACCTTTACTCTTCTGAAGACTCAGAAGCGAGAGAAGTTTAAAACTTTTGTTTTATATTGCTATAATTTCAGTAGCACAGTAGCAGGGGAATATGTCTATAATCAAAGCTGTTTAGTAAATTGTTTCATTTTTAATACTTTTATTGATTCGAGAATGTCATGTGATGCATTTTATCTATTCAAAACTCCTGTTCCTCTCCTCACCTCCACCTTACCCACCACATATCCTCTGTTTAAAGGGATATTGAATCTAATCTGTTTCCCAAGACTCTTGGGCATGGTTTATCTCTTGGATTCTGGTCAACCTACCAATTATTATACTAGTAAAGAAAACTGAGTCTATATTTTCAGTATCTATCAATTGTCCATAGATGGGCTTTCCCTATCCATAATAGGCCCCTGTCTGATTTTGACTACACAGGTCTTGTGCATACAGTCATAAGTACTATGGGTTTATCTGTACAGCTATCCTGTGGTACCTAGACAACACAGTTTCCTTGTATTCAATTATACCTCTGGAACCTAAAATCTTTCCACTCTCTCTTTTGCAATGATGCCTGTAGCTTGTGAGGAGAAGATGTGATACAGATGTTCCATTTTAGGGTTAAGCACTCTGCAGTCTCTTGTTCTCTGTACATTGATCAATTGGGGCTCTCTGTGTTAATCCTCATCTGTTGTAAGAGGAACCTACTCTGGTTAGAGTAGAGGGTTGCATTAATCTAAGGATATAATAGTAAGGTATTGGGAGTCAGTTTCATATTATGTCTATTTAGAAAATGATTGTAACAGATTCCTCCCTATAACCTGTGATCTGTCTAGAGGGGGCATAATTAACACTAAAAGCATCACTAAAATTCCTTCTGAGAGGTGTGAACAAAGTTTGCCCCCTCCTCCACTGGTCCCTACAACAAATCGAGATTCTATTTCATCAATCTACAGCCTGGGAAACCACTGAGCTTATTGGGAATACTTTTAGAGCAATGGGTGATGGTTTCCTTACAGGAGTGTAGGTGTTCTCCTATGGCCATAATGGAAAGTCTTCATTCAAGTGTGGATGATGACTTCCCACAGCTGCACAAAATGGTGAGAGTGTCCTCTCCACTTCCTAGCCCTTCCCCCTCATGAAACTAGGACTGACTGGTTGGTTGGGAGGTGTGGCTGACTCACACTGCCTATTCTTTCTGGCAGATCATAACAGTCAACAAACTTAGCTATGATGATCTTAGGCAAGCAGGTGCAACCAAGCATGGGAAGATGGCATCTGTCCATGGTCTGTCTGTCAAAGGACAATCTTATTCAACAAAAGGTCTTTGGAAAGAGTCATGTGACTAAGGAAACCTACTAAGGAAGCCTCTCAGTATATACATGTACAGTATAAAAAAGACTTTAAGAATAGTTACCGTATATTAGGGGTTCAATTACCATAATAGACCAGCAAAATAAAAACCCAGTGACAGGAATGGGCTCCATTTTTTTGGATTAATTGACTAGAGATAGAAATTTCAATTCTCCACAAACAATACCAGCTATTGCCATTGCACTTGGATGGAGAATCAGTTTTCTCCAGGGAATAGCTCCCTGATAAGTTAGCTATTCCCAAGTTGTCAGGCCAAAACACATGTATTCATGAGAACTACTTAAAAAATTCAGGAATATATATACATATATATTTGTGTGTATATATACATATATATGCATTCATGTACATGTATAATTGATAAATAAATTTAGAGGGCATGGGGGGCACATGGGAGGAGTTGAGGAGGACTAGGAGAGATAGAAATGGTGCAAATACAATACTCATGTGTGAAAGTGTCAAGAAATAAATAAATGAAAACAATTACACAAAATCAATCTCTTAATAGGCCAGTATCTAAATTCCCAAATTGTTATTGATGAATTCAAAACATAATAGCAAATTCTCTGAAATAATCTTCATTGAAGTTGATGAATAAATACCTCTTTCTTACTATGTATAGGTTATTCAAGCTTGCACCTTAGTTATTCACAATAATAATTCTTGATACCACCAGAAATTAGTCAAAATTAATAAAAGGAAAAATTAATACACAGAAAACAAATGTAAGGAAAATGTTTCTGACCATAAAACTGAAATGTTTTGCTTAAAGAATAAATAGATCGTTTCAGTATCAATTCAATCTTTAAGCTACTTTACATTTTGTCATCAAAATCAAGAAGATTATAGGTCTTTTAACATGTCTAACTCTGTAATTCAGATATGATTAATAATACTGTGAGAAATTACCTGGAACAAACACTTGGATTTATTCTTTCTTTGGATGTCAATCTATTAAAAACTTGAATGACAGTTTCCTTTACAATAGGAATTTTCAGATGATCATTTAAATTGCTATTTTTTTCTTGGACAGTCACAAAGCTATAGAATTTTATGGAGCATAATTGATCTAGATGCATGAATTATTTTTTTCCCTTTATCAATCATCTATTTATATTTTCTTTGCAGAAAAGATGAAAGGCACCATGGTGGGACTAGTAATTATTATATTAATAGATTTCCATTCCATTTATGAGAAAAGAGAAACCACAGTAAAATGGCAAATTTTTCTAAACATGGACATATTGTGCCAATTCTACTTTCAAAGAAAGATAATCAAGGACCAGTGAGATGACTCAGTGGTTACAGGTGCTTGTACACAGGCTTGAGCACCTGAGTTCAATCCCCAGATCCCACAAGGTGATAGGTGAGAACCATCTCCATAGAGTTGTCCTTTGTCCTTCAAACACAAACTGTGACACACACAAACCTGGATACCACACACACCATACTAACCTAACACCATACACACACACACACACACACACACACACACACACACACCATACTGACACACACACACCATACTGACACAGAAACTAACCTAAAAAAAGAAAAAAAGAAAAAGGGAAGAAGTTACACAGCAGTAAGAGCACAGCCTGTTAGATTCACTCCCGTTGTCAAATGCAAGCTGGCTTCACCTAGAGTTCACCCAAAGTCACTGTCTTCATAGATTTTGAATCAGGCAAGAGTCTAAGATTTTGCATCATTCATCTCAATGAATGCAATCTGTGACAACACACCAGGGGGAAGGAAAAGTCTCTAACTAACTAAATTTGGGGTAGGAAACCAATTTACAAGTGTCCTCAAAAGCTATTATCAAATGTAGGAAATATGAGTACATTTAAAATAATTATTTACTCTAATAATTTCATTTTTGTTTTTTCAATGTATATTTTAAATTGAATTTTTGTGCATTTCATACAATACGTCTTAATCATATTTAGAGATGCTCCCCATCCATACCTTTCCATAGTCTCCCCACTTGATTTCATGCATTCTGCCATATATGTTGAGGCCTATAAAGTCAGATTTATGCACTCAGACTTCCTTTGGTGCAAATTCATCCACTGGATGCTAGTCAGTCTATCTAGCATCACTCCCTTAAAGATTTTCTCTTACTCACTCAGCAATAATCAGCTGCCAAGAGTTCCACAGCTATTTGAAGCCTCCTGCACATTTCCCTAGTTCTATGCTGAGTTATTGTCAAACAGAGTTCGAAGGGGACTTGTGATTGCTATTATCATTGCTGTAAGTTGAGATGAGCAAATTCCCAGAGGCCTGGAAGACTGTTTCCTTATATTCATGCACCAACTCTGTTTCTTACAATCTTTCTGCCGTCTCTTTGGCAATAGTATTTGAGCCACGAGTATGTGAGGTTTAATATAAGAGTCCTGTCCAGGGACATGCACTTATTCTCTACATTTTTGCCAGTTATGGCCTACTGTGTGCCTCCCTCTCTATGCAACAGAGAAAGATGTACTCTAATAATTTCTTATAAAGTATCTTACTGCTCCTTTGAGAATTTCATACAATGCGTTTTTGATAATAATCAGACACTCCCTCCCACTTATAACCTCCCTTACATTCCTTTACCCCTGACTTATTATTTTTTTAAGGCTTATCAAGTCTAATTTTTGTCCCCAAATATGCTTGGGTGTGGGTCCATTCCCTGGATCCTGGACAACTTACCCCACATCATACCCTTAAGAAAAACTGAATCTCTTCTTCTTAGCAGGTATCAATTAGCAATATTAGCAAATTATGAAAGCAATCTGTTATGATAGGGGTTTCTTGACTAACTCCCCCATCCATGCTGGGATTTTATTTGACTTGGGCTTTCATGGGTCTTGTGCATGCTGTCACAACTGCTGTGAGTTCATGTTTCCTATGCTCTCTGGAAAACAAGTTTTCTTTGTATTCGTCAACAACCTCTGGCTCTTACAATCTTTCTAATCATGGGTACTCAATGATACATGAGAACTGGTGGCGAGAGTGTAATATAGGGTCTCATTTAGTACTGAGCACCACAGTCTCATATTTGTTGCATGTTGACAAGTTGTTGGTTTCTATATTAATCCCGTCTGCTGCAAGAAGAAACTTCTCTGATGAGAATTGAAAAATGCATTGATCTATGGATATATGGATATAACAAGTCATTAGGAGTTGATTTAATACTATGCCCATTTAGCAAAATAATATTGGTATGTTTTCCTGTATGGTCTGTGACCTACTTAGCCAAATGTACCTGGTCCAGATAACAGTGGCAAGTATAGGGTACATCTTGTGAAGAAGGATTTATAGTCACACAGAAAGTGGTTCTTACTCCTTTATATTTAATACTCATGCCACTATTAATCTAGTGGCATATCTTGCCAGGCCAGTTATTCTTGTAGTTCACAGAGCTCCAACTTGGACAAGGTTGATGATTCCTTTTCACTTCCAGACATGCATAGCACCTTCCAAAATTATGAAAGCTAATCAGTAGAAATGAAGTTTCCTGGTCAATACCAACTTGATTTCTGCATGGTTGCTATATGATTCGTGCTATTATTTTCTTCAGCTATAAATGTTTAATGTCAAATCCTAGGGGGTCATCAAAAGGGATGGTAATAACCAGGTTTGTTTGAGGGTCTATATGAACCCCATGGTCATCAAATCCAAAGGAGGGAGTCCATTCCTGATATTGGGCTTTTTATTTGCTAGCCTGTGGTCTAATGTAGAAGTTCCTTGTCCCCTTTGTGGTTATTTAATTTTGTGATGACTAAGTGCTTACAGGTTTCCAGGACTTTAAAAGTTTAGATTGCTTAAATCATCTGAATATCTTCTTACTTGAATTTTGATACATGATTGAATTATTATAGTTCATGAGACCTCCTAACAATGACTTTTTCATTTCAGAGGCTAATACTTTCTTATTTTCAAAGCTTCTCACGATATTATGCATGGATAAACTCCAAAGTGACTTTGCTTTATGTTCTCATTTGAATTCCTTTTTTCCTCTCTACCTCCTAGGGCGCCTATGGTCTCTGCTTTTAACATAATCACAGAAGACACTAGATCTTATTTTATCTGTTGTCTAAAATAGCCTTCCCACTGTTCCATACTTATTGATTCTCATACTTTTAAATCTCCTTTAAAAATCAATGTTTTGACCTTGATATAGTCTTGAATACTAGAAATACATTTCTTCAGTTTTATTTTGATTTATTTTGATAGCTAAACGTTATGAACATAAAGATTTCTGTGTGTTATCATTCTTAATGAGCCTTCATTAATTTACCTAAATTATGGCCCAAGGAGTCCAAAGAAATCTGGATTTTTACACAAACTACTACTTTCTTCTTTTGTGCTGGAAGTGCATCTTCTAAACTTTCACATTTAGTGGCTCATACTCTTCTTTTTCTATAAATCCCCAGCCACTATTGGACAAAATCCTAGCTGCACTTTCCTGTCCTTAATTTCTGTCTCCTATTCAGTTGTTCTCTTTTGGGTTATGTCAGTTTATCTTTGGGGTGTATTCTCTGCTTTTCCCAATTCTTTTGGTTTCATTCATGCATTTCAATGATCATTTCAAATCTCTAATAATATATTAATTTTCTGCTATTAGTCATATCAATTTCATTCTAATTTATCATGTATTTAAATATAATTTCTAGTTATGATTTAAATGTATTCATATGTCTCATACATTATCTGAATTGTCTTTTTGTGTGTGGTATAATGTAGGTCAATCATGTTCCACTTTATTTTTGAGATGTTCTTTCATTGAACCTGGAGCTCATCTCTGTGGTTAGAGTGGCTGGGCAGTGATCTTACTGCCCCCTGCCCAATTTAACGTCCTCTATTGTATATATATATATATATATATATTCTAATTTGTGTCTGCAAATGTCCTTCAGTGTGGGTCCATCCACTGGAGCCTGGTTAACCTACTAAGAGTCATATCCCTAAAAGAGACTGACTCATCTTTTTCCCAGCAGCCATCAATTGCTGGTGTTTCTTAGTTACTTATGAACATCTATGCTAGGATTTTGTCTGGTTTGAACTTTCACGGGATTTGTACATGCTGTCACAATTGCTGTGAGTTCATATGACTAACTACCTAGCTGTGTGGAAAATTCTTATTTCCTTGTGATCATCTAGAATCTCTGGCTCTCACAATTTTTCAGTCCCTCTGATTCTGTCTCTTTTATAGCACAAGCTGGCTTGCAATTTTCAATGTTCCTTGTTTGACCTTCAAACCCTAGGAATACAGGCATGTATCACCATATCAAACTGCTCTTTTAACATTCTAGTGTTACATGTATGAAGTGTTTCCTCTTATTTGGTATAATGTTGCTATCTATAAGAATCTTCCCATTTCTGCTAAAACTTATCTGTTCTGTGTCATAAAATGCCTGTTTTCCACATATTTCATTTTAGGGGGCAATGTAAGTTTTACTTAAAATTTTAGTATTAAATATTGTTAGTTTCTTCATAAAAAGCAAATATATATCCAGCTATCTCTAAGAATGATGCTTATTTTTCTTCTCATCCTTATTTTACTAAAGAATCTAACACAGGATTATAGAGTATAAAATATCAAGGTATGAAGAGTATGTCTTGAAAAACTATTAAATTATACACCAAAGGGAAGATTTCTATAAATACTTGCTGAATTGGTCTTATTAAAAGAAATTCATGAGTTATTGATCATAGAAAAAGTAATGTTAAAAATGGATCAATTTGGGTCTCTGAATTAGTTACTTTCCTGTTGCTGTGATAAAATATCTAGACCAAGGCAACTTATAGAAGGATGAGTTTATTTGAGCCTGAGTTCAGAAGGCTAGAGTCAATAGTGCTGGGGAGGCATGGTGGCAAAGGCAGCTGGAGCAGAAAGCCGAGCGACCACATCTTCAGGTAGGCATAGGAAACAGAGAGTGGAAATTTAGCAATGCTTAAGGACTCTCAAATCCTACCCCAGTGGCATGCTTCCTCCAGCAAGGCTGTACTTCCTAAAGCTTCCCAAAATAACACTAAAAACTATGTATCAATTGTGTAAATACTTGGAGCCTGCAGGCGACATTGTCATCCAAATCACCACATTTCCCTTTCTGGACCCCATATGCATATACCCATATCAACGTTTAATGCACTTAGTCATATTCTTGTTTTTTTAATAATTCATTTATTGTTTTCATATTCGTGTATGAGTATATTTTCTCCATGTGTGTAAGTACACCCATGTTGTACAGTACATGAAGAGGTCAGAAGAAGGTGCTGGATTCCCCTGTAACTGGAGTTACAGATGGATTTAGCTGCTATGTGGGTGCTGGGAATCAAATTTATGTCCTCTGCAACAACACCCAGTGCTCTTAACTGTTGAGCTATCTCTCCAGGCCCCAAGTTTCCATGTTTTTTACCAGCCTCAATTCTATTCTGAAGCCTAGAATCTGACTCAAGGCAAACTCTTGAGTGTAAGCCTCTGTAAAAGCAAAAGACAAATTACATATTTTCAACAAACAATGGAATTGAATATACATTCCCATTGCCTCAGGGAGGAATGGGGCATATGGAGGAAATACAGGACCAAAACAAAACCGAAAACCAGGAAGACAAATATCAGCTCTGGCACCTCCATTCTCAACTTCTGTGACTTTACTGCCAAAAGCTTAGATGTCTGAGCCCCTCCAGCTTTGCAATATAAATCTTGCTCTTGGGCTTCTATCATTCTGTATATGCAGCTCACCTTGGCAGATTTCTCATAATTATTGTATCTCCAGCATTTTGGGGTCTCCACTGCCAATCAGACTTCAACTTCATAATGTCATACAATAATCTCTCAGAGCCTTCTCCATGTAGGGGTGCCACTGCTTCATTTTGTCGGTCCTCTGCCTCTCTCTGAAACAGCCAGAACTGATGATCCCTTCCTACGTGCATCTTTAATGTCTCTACAGCCAGCATCACATGTATGACATTGTCAAGTTCAGTTTCAACCTGGGATGGGCTTGGCCTTTTCACTCACATTATTAGCTTTTCTATGCTTTGGTTTCTAGGAGCAGAAAATCCCTCTGACATTTTCCTTTCACAAATTGGAGGTGTACCTGGGTGTTGCCTTTCCCTGACAATTCTCTTCCTATGGTTTAAGTGCAAGCCTCTAAGCCTTTCCTTAAAAACACTGAATGCACAGAACAGAAAGAATACTGAAAGCTGCCCGAGAAAAACAACAAACCACATATGAAAGCAAACCCATCAAAATTATAGCTGACTGTTCAATGCAAAGTATGAAACCCAGAAGAGCCTTGAACAAAGTATCCCTTGTTCTAAATGATTATGAATACCAACCCAGAGCATTTCCCTGAGCAAAGCTGTCTATCATAGTTGAAGGGGGAAAGAAAATCATTATATGACATGAATAGGCTGAAAGAATTCATGTACACAAATCCAGCCCTACAGCAAATACTAGAAGTCATACCAATTCTGAAAAAAGGAATGACTACCCCAAAACAAAAAACAAAAAAAGAATATTCAGTTATTGAAAGCACAAAATTGGACTAAGATTAGAGATAGAAATTTGAATGACAGTAATTAATACATATATTTAATAATAACTTTAAATATCAATGGCCTCAACTCCCTAGTCAAAAGTCACAGGAATAGTGGACTGTATTAAGAAAAAAAAATCCATCTGCAAGAAACTCATCTCACCTTCAGGGATAGCCACTACCGTAGGGAAAAAGTATGGGAAAAGGCATTCCAAGAAAATGACACTAAGTAACAAGCAGTCATTGCAATTTTAATCTCCTTATCAAAGAGAGCCTTTCCATCAGTACATGTGTTGGCTTCAACATTAATTTTCCTAGTGCTCTTTTTCAATCAAACATCACATTTTGTATTTATCTGTCTCATTTAGTATTTTTCAATATATATCTGTATAATATTCACAATTAATTACCACCTCACCATTTCAATGTTAAGATTGTATTGAAGTTTTCCTCACCAAAGAAATTAGTCCATCACTTTTCAACTTAGCCTCAGGCGAGCTCTTAGGACATGACCAGACTGCAACCAGTGCATTTCTAAAATATTCCCATTGCTTAAGTCCTTAATTTCCTCTGGAATTAATTTAATCTCAGCAGTGCTTTCTTCCAGGCACCTACTAGAACAGGTCATTAAGCTCTGCTCCCAGCATTCAACTACTACACTAGTCCAAACTTTCGAAGTTTTCCACAGTCCTTCCAAAACTCACAGGGTCAAGGGTCAGGTTCTTCACAGTCAGCCCACACTATTACCAACTTCTGTATTAGTTACTTTTGTGCTGGGATAAAACACCATGATCAAGGCAATTTATGGATGCAAGAATATATATATATATATATATATTCTTATAATATAATATAATATAATATAATATATATGGGGCGAGTGTATAATAGAGTAAACTAAATTGAGCATGGGCATGGGGTAGTAGAATGCAAGTTCATCGGAGTCATGCAGTGCTCATGGAGACCAGAAGAGATTGTCAGATCTTCTGTTATTGGAGTTAACAGTTGTTAGCTCTCATATGGGTGCTAGGAACCACACCTGGGTCCTCATCAATAGCAGCCAGTGCTCTTAACTGCTCTGCAATTTATCTAGCCTGAAATACTGATTTTTGAAAGCAATTTTAAAACAGTGAAATCAATGCTTGCAACAAATTGCAGAATACTTGTAACAACAAAAAATATGATACTTTCAGTTATTATCTTAAAAGCAGAAAACTTGAAAGCCATCACTGACAGGAGAAAAAAAGGAGCATTCAAATACATCAAGAAGTTATCTTTAATAATTGTCTCAAAATTATTTATGAGACTCTCTTCATTTTCTCTCTGTTCCTCATGCTTGGCATATTTAATGACCTGTTTTTGGGTTTGCTGATGGTTTTCTCCATCAAATCAATTCCACATAGTCTGTCCAGTGAGTTTTACAATTTTGATTATAATTTTTATGTTTCCTTTAGTTCTTTCATTTTCTGTTTTTTTAGGAGACTGTTTTTCCCCTTTTGGTCTTTTGAGACAGAGTATTCTTATAGCCTCCGCTGACCTGGGAGTCACTCTGTAAATCAAACTGGTCTCGATCTCACAAAGATTTGCCTGCTTCTGCCTCCAAGTGTTGGGATTAAAGGTATGCACCACCATGCCCTGCTGATTACTGTTTTGTAATTTGTTTCAAGTGCTTATATAATATTTATTGCTCAGGCATATTTATGATAAATAGTTTAAACGTTGTCACTGAATTTTTATTAAAAAATTTGACTTCTTGTAAATTTCATAAAATATATTTTGATCACATTTAGACTCTCACTGAGGAACTACTGGTAACTGATAGTTATGAGGAGGGAGAATTAGTCTTCTTTACAAATGTGACTTGGGTAGATTAACAAGTCTCCAGTGAATGGACAGATGCCAAAGGACATTTGTGGACACAAATTTTACTTGATAGGATTTAAATATTTAATAACTCCAATATCTGTAAAATATTAGCAGTTATTTTTTTAAATAAAAATTGAGATTTTTTTCCCTACTTCTAGAGTGTTGAGCAATTTAGGGGATTTCTCCTCACATTTGGAAAATTTTTTAAAACCAGTCTCCTATTTAAACACCCCTCTCTCTCTCTCTCCTTCTCTCTTTCTCTTCCTCTCTCTATGTCCCCTCTCTAGACACTAAATGTGTTTATGTTCAGAGGACACATCCTGTCCAAATTGGTAGGATGTGGTTGACACATCAACTTATTTGTGTGCTATCCGGAGCCCACACTGGAATTTATGGAATTCCACTAATGAAGTCAGTTACCAAATTTCTTAGACTTCTGCATCTGGTTGATTATATGCCCATTACATCACAAACAGATTTAAAATATTGTTGACACTGTTTCCATACTATTTTGACATTTTTCCCTACCTGATGATTTTGATGGGATAGAAAGATGCTCTGCCTTCTTTGTTCAGGTAAAGAATGTTAAGCATAACTCAGAGCTGCATCTTCATGACTACCTCTTTTTTATCAGTATCAAATAAATAGGTGACTGATCACTTGTCCTAGTCTTTGTGGTATGAGGAGTGATTCCTCAAACCATTACATGGCACAAGGGAATGGTGAGTCTGTATTTGTAACCAAAGTGGCCAAGTTGGAGGCATGTCTGCGTCATAAAGCACAGAGAGGTTCTTCATGTCTCTGTAATTGAAAGGCAGGAAAATTGTTTCAAATTTTCTCTGTTCACTCAGAGAAACAACAAATGATGAAAGGTATTTTTGTACTGATGGCCAAGATTTAGTTCATCCTCTTCTAGAGAAATCAAACTTGTCTTGTGTGTGTGTGTGTGTGTGTGTGTGTGTGGTGTGTGTGTTTGTGTGTGTGTGTGTTCTCTGCATTCTCCTGTCTGTGCTTTTTTATGCTTCTGAGTAGTAGAATTCTTCATGAATATTGTTGATTCTAAAATATTTTTTTTATTTAGGAATGTCAAAAATAAAACAAACGAAACATTTCTACTACCCTTTCTAATGCTCAGAAAACATAACAGAAGAGCGGATGGAGAAGAATGTAAGAGCCAAAAGACAGGGAAAGGGCTGAAAATTGCCATTCTTTACATTTAATACAACCACTGAAACAGTTAACTCATTATAACTCTAGTTATCTGCACTGGGCTCACAGAAGACCAGTCCTTATTGTAATCAGTTATGGAATGGGGAGGGGCTCTTGGACTGTCTTTACCTCAGAATTATTAATTATTGACAGATTCTAGGAAATTATGAAACACTGTCATAGTTGTGTATGCAAGGCAGAGTCTACCAGACTCCAACTCATAGTTTCAAAATTATGGTCACACAACACATCCCTAGTAAAATTTAGAAGATTGTAGACATTAATGTGAGAGGTAGAGGTGGGGTGGACAGGGCTGGCACAGAGGCGGGGGTGAGAGTGGCCACTATGCCTCCTGCACATATGCAGTATTGTCTAAAGACAAATTTAATTAATAAAAACATTTTTAAACTTCAAAAGTAGTTCATCTATAGAAAATAAGCAGATTAATATAAAGACCATATAATAATTCTTAGAAATGTATTATATAATGTGCCATATAAGAGAAACAAGTATTTTGGAAAATATTAATAGTTTCTTCATTTATTACATTGGTAAAATAACCGACAACATTCTTCAAATACCGAATCATGTAAGTAGGACTAATAAATACTAGCACAGATATGTGTTCAATGATATTCTGGCCTTTTCTTTCACATGATTTATTAACATTTTTATATTTTAGAAATGAGAAAGTGTCATGAAATATAATACTTAGAGATCAGATCTCATTTTGAATCTAAATTTTTTATTCAAAAAACATAAAAATGCTTAACTCCTAGATGATGAAATTATGAACATAGATTGAGAGGGATCTATTTTAAGATAGATGAAAGAATGCTATGTTCCCTATAAAGATCAATGAGTGAAGTGTTTCATTTTTTTTACATTTTATTCTATTGATTTTTTTCTATTTGGCAGATGAAATATTATATTAATAAAGTAAGTATGAATAAGAATGATGTCTACCATTTTAGAAACTTTGTGGAAAAAAATCAGACAGTAAAAGCAGAATTTGGAACCAGACTATATAAATAGAGCTCACTCTCATTTTTCTGTTTCAAGAACTTTGAAAAATCCACCCAGGAAATTTTTTCTTCTTCTATTTTTGTTCCTTGTTTGCAAACCATATATATGCGCAGATTTCCATGCAAAGATTATCTTTACCATTTTTTAAGATTACAATAATTTGGATAAAATATTTTATCCAGAACACTTGTTCAGGAAAGACATCTCAACCAATGAATTGACACAAAGTTCTGTCTTGGCTCTAGAAGACCAATAATCTATGTATTTAAGAAGCTTGCATGTGTTTTCCTTTTAGTTTTTTCCACTAATAAAACATTCTCCCTGGCCCATTCTCTTTGATCACAAACATAGTTTACCATACATGTGTATTCCCACAGTAAAGTTGAATTAAACCTCAATAAATAGTGTTATGCTTTGATAATATCTCTCTGTATGATGTTAAGGTTTTCATGTGGTACTTAATCTGGAATGTATGTAAGGCAGAATAAAGAATCAAGAATTTACTGCTGGGTCATTCTAAATGTGGAGAGTTCTTAAGAACTCATTTTCTTTTCTTTATCTTGGAGTTGTTCGTCAATTAGTCAAGCTTTCTCTAGGAATTTTTAGTAAGTAGGATTAACATTTTAAACTCTGCTTATTCTAATATATGAAGGACTAGAAGCAGGATGTTATTTTTCACATTTATGTGATTATTTTAGTTGAATTCTCATCAAGCTAGTCAGCCAAGAACTGTCTGGCAGGAGATAAGAAAGAACTCATAGAACAAACACAGATGTTCATTTGAGAAATTCAGTCACTACATAGAAAGTGAGAAAGTTTAGATAATTAGTGTGATTATATTAAATAATTATAGGGGTTAGGTTTTAGAGACACAATAGCCCAATAAGCAGGACCTTATACAGGAGAAAACCACACTTTAATTTATTAAGAAACTAGGAAAATATAAATTCAAATCGAGTTCAGGTTATTTGATTATAACTATTTAATTCAAATCAGTCTCCAGTCAGGTTAGATGAGGTAAAGTGTGAAAATCTAAAAACACACAAAAGGCTTTAATATTTTCCACAAAGTGTAGAGAATTTGCAGAGCTTATCCTGAAATTTAATGGTGAATAATAAAAAAAATATTTTAAAGGATTATTGATGTAATAGTGCATGCAATCTAGGAAGAATAATAAAGCTCGGGTGGCAGTAAATGGCTAAAGGGTTCAAATTAATTAAATATAAAGGTTTTCAAATATTGAAGATGTTAAGATTTAAAACAAATTGCCATGGAAAAAATAAGTGAGAGTTGGAGAAGGGATCATCATGAAAAAAAAAAGATGGAAATTAAGTTTACAAATGCAGAGGCTAACTAGTTCTGAATAAGAAACTCTACAATTTGAAGAGGGGTGACCAGATTAGATTGTAGCTAAATACCAAAATCCCCAACCAACCCATTAACCAACCAGCCAAACAGATAAACAAGTAAAACAGCTTGGGAAGTTTGAGAGACTGGTTCTGTGAATGTACCATTACTCAGAATAGTGCCAAAATGAAAGAGGAAATTTATGTTATTTTAAGTTCATGGTCTTTTATGATGGCGGTGGGGAGAGGCTGCAAGAAATCTTTCACATATAGAGTAGGAGAGCAGATGGCAGACCTTTCTAAGGTTGTGGAACCTTTCAAGTTGGTGCCACGCTGGAACACGCAGGTTGCTATGGGTATTGGGTTTTAAGATTTATAACCCAGCCCTGCTTCCAGCCTGATTTTTTTCTCTGCTTTTTCCGTGGAGATGTGGACAAGGAGCCTCATACTCCAGTAGCCGTGATTTAGATCTATTTCCCCTGCTATAGCTTCCCTGAGAAGCTAGAATATACCCTCAAACTGAGCTAAAATAAATAGTTTTTCACTTAAAAAAACAGTGACAGAATTGAGAAATTTTAACAGGTCTGAGAATTGAAAATAATGGCAATGAAAAAACAAACCACAGGGTTAAATAAGTAATTTTCCAGGCTAGAAATTGACTAGAAAATGAATTCCTTAGATTAGAGTGATTTAGGGCCACAGAAAAGTACGCCTTCAGGAAAGGAGTGTCTTTTAAGAAGTATATGAGTTGTAAGATAATTGTAATGCAGAGGCAATGGCAGTCATAGTTGAAAGCTGAGCCTTGGTTCACATAGTGATTCTATTGTGCTATTTTTAGAGACCCTCATTGATTTCTGTAATGGCTGCAACAATTTACCTTTCCAACAACTGTGTAAAAGTGGTCCCTTTTCTCTACATCCTTCCCATGCATTCTTCCCCCCTCATTAATAGCCTTTCTAGCAGATATGAAGGAATAGGTCACAGTGGTTTAAATTTGCATTTCCCTGAAGCTTAGTGATACTGAGAACCTTTTCAGCTACCTCTGGGCTATTTCTATTTGAAGAAATGTTTTGTAAGCATGATCTCAGTTATATGTAGACTATAAAACAGTCAAACTCAAAGTAGCAAAGCATACAGTAGTGCTTGCCAGGGGCTGGGAAAGGGAAAATGGCAAGGAACTGGTCAAATATTTGGAATGCTGCATAACACAAGATGAATAATTTCTGGAAATTCAATGTATATCAGCGTGACTACAATTAGTAACACTATAATGTATATTTGAAAGTAGCTAGCAATACCCAATGTTATATACCTTAAATACATGTAATTTTTTTACTTAGCAATTTCATCTAAATAAAATTATTAGAAATAAAGACAGCTATGGAAGACAGATGTCATGTGTTTAAACATTATTACTTATGTGAAAATTAGTATTTATGGCTTTCAGGTTCCTTATCCATAAAATTAGGACCCATTTACTATTTTAATAAGTATATATCACTTATATTAACATGTAATGGGCTTTCAATTATTTTAATGAATTAATAAGGAAAAAAGTGATGTTTAAAAAATTAAGGGGCATTCATATCCTTACTAGACTATCAAGGAAGCTAATCCATGTGTGCCCATGAGTAATCCCTTTTATTTCACCTTTAACTGCTCTCAGCCCTTCTATGCTCTATCATAGTAAGTGTTGCCAGTAGCAACTATTGATTTCAATTTGCAGATTGTTTTTGAGGGTCCTAGCAACCAACCCCATAACATCAGAGATACCAGCACCATCTGGCTGGGTTTTCCTTCTAAGAACTGTGAAAGTCATCTATTGAGAGCATCTTTCTGTAGACCGTGGGGTGCTGCTTGTTGGCCATCACTCAAAGCGCTTAAAGTTTATTCATTTCAAATGTTTGGCTTTGCTGCTCCCAATCTTGGATTAGAAATGTGCTGTATGATAAAACTTTAGTTCAATTTAGCCTGTTGATTTATTCACTTTTGCTTAGATAATTATTTATATTCAATCATTTCTGTTGTGCATTTGATACAGCATAGACAATCATTACAGTCAAGTGTGATGGTGCATGCCTTTAATCCCATCACTTGGGAGGCAGAGGCAGGCAGATAGCCTTGATCACCTTGAGGCAGGCAGTTTGATTTCATATCAAGTTCCAGACTAGATCAGATTGGCCTATAGGGAGACTATCTCAAAAAAGAAAAGAAAATCATTGGAATATGTAATTTTTGTATAAAATATTCATTTATTATCTGTTATTTTAATTTTATTACAAAGGATAGATCTTTGAATCATGAGGATATTTGGTATTAGAGTTCAGGTAAAGAAAGATGTTTCTGGAAATGCAAACATATAAGAGACTTGCTGATTAGTGGTTAAGCATATCTCTCCTTAGGTTGTCTCTAAGAATAACAAAGGATCAGGGAGGTTATATGCCTACATATGCCTTCACACATTTTATGAACTTGTCCTTGTAAAGTTGTATTTTAAAGGAATATGCTTGTTTCAGGAACAGGCTCTTAGCCAAGGTCCTGACATCTAGGAGTTGTTTTGACCCAAGTAGTTGTTGGCTATGATTTTGTCCTCTGGGTTTGGTATTATTGAAAACCAAAACAAAAATGTACATGGCAGTGATAAAAACGTTGTGATGGTTAATCTTGGTTGTGAAATTGACTAGACCTGGAATCAACTAAGAGAAATCTTGGCAGATCTGCAAGATTTCCTGGGAAGACATACTGACAGGAAGAAACCTCCCCTAGAGTGGACTAAGCCTGGAGGGAAGAGTGAAGTCTTTGTGTTTGCATTCCTGCCTTCACTGTCTGCTGCTGTGTCTACTCTGCTCTTCCTGATGGCATCATTAGTTCACACTGGGACACAGTGTTTTGCCCTTCTTCCATAGACTGAAGACCTATGGCTCTGCAGGAAGCCTCCCAACATTCATCACCAGATTGGGACTGTGGAAGTGTACAGCCTCATGAACCAACAGATCAGGAGGTTTCAGTCTCTCCAGGTTGCCAACAGCTATTTTTGAACTTAACCTCAATCAAATAAGCCAATCTAATAAATCACAGTTGTAGTATTTATCCATTCTTTCACCTCTGTTCTTCCAGCAAACCCTGAATAATGGAGTATTTATCATTTGTAAAAAGATACCCGTTACAGCTTGGATCCTGAATGCCCTTATAGGTCCATGTGTTAAAAGCTTGGCTTCCTGCCTGGAGCAATTGGAAAATGGTGGAAATTTTAATAGGTAGAGTCAATAGGGGACTTTAGTTATTTGGAGTATGCTCACAAGATCATGGGACTTTAGCCCTTTCTTTGTTCTTTTTTAGTTTCCTAGGACAAGGTAAGTAATTTTGATCTATCTTGCTTCTGCCATATGTTGGGTCATCACAGGTTTCAAGCAAGCAAGTGATCATGAGCTTGAGTTTTCAAAACAGTGAACCCAAATGAAACTTCTTCTCTGTCACTTGGTTAGCTGAGGGATTTTATTACTGTGGCAGAAAGTTGAAGTAAACAGGTTCCCCAGATGGTTATACTTAATATCAGGTAAATTGTACCATTGGTTAAGACTGTTTTTACTCATTGGAAGTAATAATATAAAAGGAAGAGTTTATTTAGAATGCAGTTCCAAAGGGACAGGATTCCATCATGGCAGGTAAGCATTGTAGCAGAGGTGGTTGGAACAGAAAGAGGAGCACTCACATATTCAAGCACGTACAGAAGCAGAGAGTGACTGGAAACTGTCAAAGCTTATGAACTCTAAGTCTTCCCCCCAGTGACATGCTTCCTCCAGCAAGGCCACCCCTTCTAAGATCTCCTAAAACAGTACAACCACCTGGGGACTGAATATTCAAATAATTGGAGCCTATGGGGGACATTCGTATTCAAAACACCACACATGGATTAAAAATTTCTAAAATAAATCTTTCATATTATCTAATTCTAGAAACTTTAACTAGGACCAAATTATAGAGAAGTGATCTGAATAGTAGAAAAATATTTATATATGAGAATTCAAATAAGAAAATTATCCTTAAGGGACAAAACTAGAAAAACCTGCATCTGACTTATAAAGAAAATTCCAGTCAAGTTGTACAGCATACGTGTGATTGAACAATACTCATGCACCAAAAGACAAATATCACAATCTATTTCATATGCATAATCTAGATTTAAATACATAGGCATAATACACATACAATACAAGTCTGTGTTATAAGTAGAATGAAGGCTATTTGGGAGGTGTATGAGACAATGAGAGCCAGAAGGGAAAACAAGAGGGAATGATGGAGCTCTGACTATGAGCAAAGTACAGTGACGTGTGTATATAAAATCCATTATTGTGAATGCTAAATAAAAGAAAATTATTAAATGATGATGGCCTAGAAGATCACTTGGTTTCATGGAAGAAACTTTGCACGTCATGATGAGAATATCTGAAGATGCATACATATAAAATTAATCATTTCATGTCCATATCTCAGCATATTAAAGGAAAGATAAAATATAAGTAAAAGAATTGAAACTGCTCAGCTATGTATGGTATTTGGGTAACGGCTTATTTTTCTACTTTATTGTGCTTCATTTTAAATTATGTATATGATCTGTATATGGAGAGATCTAATATTAAATTTATAATTTTAAAAAGAAGAGTAAATAAAATGAAACATATATGCACATGAAT
>NW_008343214.1:197882-216646 GCF_000622305.1 Nannospalax galili | reverse complement strand
ATTATTTTAGATATTAGTGCATATTATATAGAACTTATAACTATCACTTAACCAAGATAAGAATACCATTGATTTTAATGACTATAGAGTACAAATATGAGAGTACATGAAAGGATATTCATGCAATTACAAATTGCACCTGAATTATAAATGTCAGTAACCAAAATCGTAGATTGTGTCTTTGTATGGGAAAGTGGAGAATTTTACAACACATTTTTACGGTCACATCAAAATGCTTTCGCTATGTTGAATTGTTTCTTTTGTTGTTGTTGTTGTTTGTTTGTTCATAGGTAGAATATCACTGATATGTGTCTGAAGATAATTTTTTATAGAGCTGTCAAAAAAGTTTCCTTACTGAAAGAATTAATTATCTGTTGCATTGATCTTATTTTTTTTTATAACACCTTCAAAAAAATTCTGAATGTTTGTGTTTTTCACCTCGATTTTTTTTTTTTTTTGGTTTTTTTGAAGCAGGGTCTCCCTGTATCCCCAGCTGTCCTGGAACTCACTTTGTAGACCAGGCTGGCCTTGAACTCACAGAGATCCACCTGCCTCTGCCTCCCAAGTGCTGGGACTACAGACGTGCGCCACCACGCTCGGCTTTCACTTTGATTTTAAAAAACTAAAACAACAGATTTGGTGGCTGGAGAACTGACTCCCTGGCTAATAGTTCTTTCTGCTCTTCCAGATGACCCAACTTCAGTTCCTGACGTTCAGATAGCCGCTCACAACTGCTTGTAACTCTAGCTCCAGGAGATCTGATGACATCTTCTAGCCTCCACAGGCACCAGGCATAAACAAGGTGCACATACATATATGGAAAATACTGATACAAATAAAATAAAATAAATAAATCTTTAAAAATATCAGAAATTTGGGACTTTGGAGGCATCTCAGTGGCTATAATTCCTGCAGCACAAGCATAGGGACATGAGTTGGGATCCCCAGCGCCCACAGAAAAAAGCTAAACATAGCATACTTCTATGATACCACAATTAGGAGTAGAGATGGAGATTCCTAAGGGTCCAGTGTCAGCCAGTCTTGTTAATTAGTGAACTCCGGCTTCAGTTAGAGACTATTCTAAAAAAATAAGGGAGAGAGTGATACAAGAAGACACTCAACACCAACATGTGGCCTCTACCATATGCGTGGGAGTGCATACCTGCACACATATGTGCACACATCTTACACTACATACAAATATGTGTGCACACAGAAAATATTTTAAATTATAAATTAAAGAATAATTTTGGAGTTATTTAAAATAAATTCTGGAGATCTAATATCTATGTCTTTAGCTAACAAACTGAGTAGTATCTTAAAATTTTTTAAAGGTAAACCTTATGTTAAATACTCTATCATACACCCATGAATTAAAGCAAAGATATAAAAAGGAGACAGAAAACTTTTTTGTGAGTGAAGGATATGTATCTTACCTTGATTTCAATAACCTTAAAAGTATATTAAATAACCCATGGAATTGTAGATAGTAAATATTTACAGGAGCCTGGGGAGAAGCTGGAGAGGTTAAGAGCCCTTACTGCTCTTCCAGAGGACCTGAGTCTGATTCTCAGCACCCACATCAGGAGATTCACAACTATAATTCCACCCCTAGCAGGCCCAATGCCTTCTTCTAGCCCCTGCAGTCACCTACACACACACACACACACACACACACACACACACAAGCACACACACATAAATAAATAAATAATAAAGTAAGTAGTTACAAATTGCACATGTAAATCACATTACAATTAGTTGATTAAAAATGAAAGTATAAAGTAATTCAAAAGATTTTAAATTAGATTATTTCATAGCAAATTTAAAGAAAATATTTAATATTTGAATTACCCATCTCATTTCTGCGTACAAATGACTGACTGAAAGGTACTTAAAGGAAGTGATGTTTATTTTGGTTAATTATTTAAGGGTACAGTCATCTTGGCAGGAATGGCTCTCAGGAGTGGCAGCAGGATCATGAGGCTGCTTGTTCACGAATCTGAGCAGATTCGGAAGCAGAGCTCACACACGGAGTGAGACCATGCTAAACCTCAAGGCTTGCCTTATAGCAACCCCCTTCCTCTAGCTGGCTTCAGTCTCCTAAAGGGTCTAACACCTACCAAAACAGTGCCACTGACTGGGGAACCACACACCAGAACACATAAGTCGTCATGTACATCTTATATCCAAACTAGAATGTATAATAAAAATAATACTTTAAGTAGCTATGGTAAAGAGCTAAATAATGTAATGTATTTTTAGAATGTGTATAATTTCCTCTCAGAAATCATTTCCAAATAATTTTAGTGATTTAAATGATATATGTGTGTAAATATGTGTGATTTGTGTTGGATGGAGGTTCAAGCAAAATATAGAAATATACATTATGCCACATTAAAAATTTATGAGTGGGAGAGAAAATTTATATGTTAGTATTTAATATTTTGTGGTATGTATAATTTAAAGAAATGAAAAGAAACTTCCATATTACAGGTGCTATTGAATGACCAACTGTATCAGGATGTGAAAGTTTAGTAAGATTCATTATGCAGACTGCAAAATTGATATCTCAGAGTTTGTGATTATTGGGACACAAAACTTACATAGAAAGTTTCTGTGCATTTAATTCAAATAAAGTACAGTTTCTCTGAGTTTGATTGGCGTCTATATGTTCCTGAAGGTAAAGATAATGCAGAATACAATAACTGATATTTATTGATTTCTGATAAAGAAATCTTGTACAATTAAATTACAACACTGATAAATAAATTTTGGACAATTATAACAGGTACCTTGAAAGTAAATAATTCCATAATAAAAGTTTTACAAAAGCAGTTTGAGTGTAAATGCTACTTAAATACTTTAAGAGTATAAGCAAGTAATTATTTACATGGAAGAATAATGTATAATGACATTTTCAAAATAAAAAACCAAGAGTCATGTTTTCATATTTTTATAGTATAAATCTCTTTAACAGTGTTAATTGCTGCTCTACTCATTCAGCTTTTATAGAACTCTTCCTCTGGGTTGGGTTGATGGCTACTTCAAAAAGCACAGAAGTGTGTTCATTGGTATGAGGGGCGGGCAGCAATGCTAGCACATAGAGGTGAAGGGGCCAGGGGTGCTGAGGCTCATCATGGTATGGGATGGTTCTGCACACCTAAGAGCTTTCCTATACAGCCAATACCAAGACTGAATGCACAATTCTTTCATGGTGGGAGTTTCATCATATCAATTAAAGCTCTTTCTTTTTTTAAAATATGTTATTTTTTCACTTATAAAATTTTTTATTCCACTTACATATACTTAACACACGTGTTCTTAACAATTATGCTGGAATTTATCATGAAATTTCATAAGACATTAAACAAAGCTAGCCATCATCTCAAGTTATTACCCTGTTAACTGTTTTTACAGCACATGCATGTTATGCAAGTATCAAAAAAATCACAAAAGCAACAACAACAACAAACTAAAAACAGCAGGTAACTTTACAAACAATAGAATGAGAGCTGTTCTGCTCTTACCCAGATTAACTGGGTCACAAATTTGTCTGAAGGAAACTTCTGCAGCTGTGGTTGAAGGTGTGCACACAGGGACTGGCTCCCCTACAGCAGCGCAGGATTCTGACATGTGCTCATGGGATATCTGCTTGTACCACAACCTTGTATGCTCTAAACTTTAAAGTACCCACAATAACTACACTTGTGACTGAAATCAATTATCTCTTTTATTCTCCATCAGGACAAACCAAGATGTAGACAATTTTGTTTGCTTAGACATGGAATCACTTTTATCACTGACCCTTGTGAAGTCACAATGTACCAAAAGTACTATGTCAAACATATAACTTGTATAAAAATTCCACATTCCCATACTGGCCACACCCTAAATGTTAACTGGCTCTACTTCCCTAATATTAAAAAGTAAAAACCACAAGGGAAATATAGAAATTCAAATAGAAGTAATATAAACCTGTCATAAATCATAAACCAAAAAACTATTTGTGAGATAGCATGGATGACAAATGGTCTACTGTATAAATTTTAGAATGACGCAGATGAAAGTTGGAAGGCCAGTTAATTTTCCCCTCCTTATCCTGATTCTGCTTCATATCTCTTGGGTATCTGATGTCCACAATGTCGAGCTGTCTCTCAGTAACAGCATTATTAGCTGTCTTTCTATGACTCTTTACTTAATGTAACAAGTTCAGCAATGGCTTATCAAACGCTGTTTTACAAGAGAGCAGGCTTTCTCTGGGGAGTTCAGAATCTCAGAATAGAACAGTGAATTTAACGGTCAAGCGCAAGCTGATAGGACGTGTTGGTTACATTTCATTTTTGCTTATTTCAATTGCGTATTGGTATGCTTGCTGTGACTGATCCCCAGTTCCTTTCTTGTCATCACCAGCAGCAACCCCAGTCAAGTAGCGGTGGTAATCTTCCTTCATTTTCAAACAGAAGACTTTGCTTTTTGCTTGTGAAGCATTAGGATTCAGGAACTTTTCCAAAAGAGACAGTACATGGTTGCAGATATCTCTTAGCTCAGTCTCAGTTTTCTCTCTGTATTCTTGATCCATCTGCTCCTTCTTCTCAGCATCTTTTTGCTCAATACTTGAGACGCCCCTCCAAGATGACCTATGGGCTCCCACAATATTTTTATAAGCAACAGAGAGATGATTCCAGAATCTCGTTATATAACTTGGCTCCTTGCTCTGTTACTGATTTTATGCAGGCTTCCATGTCATTGTATTGCTCAGCCTGCTTGGCCAGATTGGACTTCTGCACCAGCTCATTTTTATCCATGACTGGATAGTCTGTGCCCCAATCAGCAGCAGATTAACTGAGGCTCCACAGTCTCTGGGTGACAACAGCTGGTAAGGTTGAGACTCTGGTTATTCTTTATTTTTATTTTATGTGTATGAGTGTGTTGTCTGTTGTCATTTGTGCAGTGCCCATTGAGGTCAGAAGAGGGTGTCAAATTCCTTGGAACTGGAGTTACAGGTGGTTGTTATTTGCCAAGCCAGTGCTAGGAATTGAGGCCCTGTTCTCTGCAAGAGCAGCCAGTGCTCTTAATCATTGACCCATCTTTCCAGCCCCAATTAAAGCTCTTTAAAAGAATTCTCAGGCCTTAAAACTAAGAGACTATGAAGGGTGGCAGGAGTAGGGATGTGAGGGAGGTAGGAGGTGGGGTTGGATCTAAGAGAAGGTGAGGGATGGTGATTTGAATATGATCAAAATGCATTATATCAAATTCTCAAAGAATCAATAAAATTAATATTCATTAATTGTTATAGATTGTTATAGATGTACCATTTAGGACCGAGCACTTCACAGTCACTTATACCCAGTGCTTTTTCTTACATTAATGGCTGAACACTAAAAAAAGCAGCCCCTATGACAAAGGCTGAAATCAGTATTAAACCATGGGTATAAACACAAGTACTTAAAAAGTAGTTTCATACCATGCTCATTGAACAAGAAAACAGTGCTAGGTTCTTTATAAGATATATGACTTCACCACCATGGACTGTTTTTATGGTGCAGACCCCAATTCGAAACAGAAAGTGGTATTTATCACCACAATATTCATGCCACTATTGCTCCAGTGGGCCAGGTAGATCATTAATGTAGTTCATGGGGTCCACAGCTGGGTAGGCGTATTGATGGCTTTTCTTGCCCAACATCTTCCATGGCGCCTTTGAGCACTATGAAATCTAGCTGACAGGAAACCTTCAATTTAGATCCACCTTGAGTTCTCTATTCCCTAAAACACCCTCCAACGTTGAGAGGGTAATCATGGAAATGAGAACAGAAAGAATGAAAGAGCCAGAGGAAGAGGAAAAGTGCCACAAGACAGTATATTCTAGACCTGGCATGGCCTTTGCACCTATGCACTCACTGCAGCTGTGATTACCTGTACAAGACCTGTCAATCATCAGTCTGAGCACCGTTTCATCATGCAGAAGAGGGTTTCATGAGCCCCTGCCCCACTGAGGGCACCCAGGCCATGGAGGAGCACTGCTTACTAGCTTGGTCTCCTGACCCACGCTCAACCTTCTTTCTTATACAGTACAGAACAACCTGCTCAGGGTTGGAACTGTCCACAGTGGGTTAGGCATTCCCACATCATTCAAAACTCAAGAAAATGCATTGGAGACGTGACCACAGGTCAGTCCAAAAGAGGAAATCCCAGTTGAGTCTTCCTCTACCCAGGTGTGTCAAACTGACAACTAAAGCTGTCCAGCACACCTAATTTCCTTCTCATCAGTAGTTATGCTTTCAGCACTCCACTGCTGTTCTAGCACTATGCTATTTAGAGAGAATACACTATTGAACCACACGGGTAAATTCTGTACCATTTTACCAGTAACTATCTAAAAGAAAAGACCTTGACAAATACATAAATAGTAACTAAAAAAGTAATGACAACAACTAAAAATACTTATGGGTTACTCTCATACAATAAGTAACACAAACAACTTATAGGAGGAAAGATTTATTTTGGATCAAAGATTCAGAGGGTGACAGTCCATCATAGCAGAAACAGCATTACAAAGTACCTCAGTCCTTGATAGCAGGAGCATGAGGCAGCACTTGTTCATATAGAAGTGGGCCAGGAAGCAGAATGAACAAGGTCATGTATAAAGTTCAAAGGCCTTCCCCCAAGGACCTACTTCCATCTGCAGGTCCCACAGCACAAGATGCCACAACCTCCCAAACTGCCACCAGCTGGCAGATGTTCAAGGCATAAATGTATAGTAGACATTCTGTACTTACACCATGACCAGGTAGAGCATGACAAAAGGTGGTTGTGGAAACAGTAGTTACAGAAGACAAGAGCTGAGATTTAATCTGAATAGTGATATTAAAATTCTCTAAATTTGCTATATTCTTTTAGATAGATATCTTTCTATCCCTGACATTAAAAAAGAGAGAGAGAAGGAAGAGCTCACAGTTAAGTCTAGATCTAGCCTATTAATAAAGGGCAGCTTCATACAAAAAGCAAATGCTTAATGGCTTTAATTGGAAGAAATGAAGTTTACACTCTGTAAAATAAAATATAATGATTTGAGCCTGAGTATTAGAAAAGATATTCCTCTTAAGAACAGAGAGGAAAAATAATGAGAAGCATGCAGAACCTTGACCAGGGGCTCCCCAGTAATGCTGTGTAATTGCTTTTCATTTTTCCTATCACCAGTGCAGCTCTGAAACATTGATCAAAGATGATGACTATCAGAAAGTGCTCAACATGTGACACGTTAAATTTCTTCAAACTCTGAAATAATTACAGCACAAGGAAGCATAAAGATGATTCCACCACCTCGATCTACCTTCCTCAAACTATTTCTTAGTTAAGTAGAAGGGATTGATGAAATTTGACATGAATGAGCTGTATTAGAAAATCAGTGTCAAAAGATATGTCACAGACACTTGCCTCAAAAGGATAAAATAACATGAAAATTTCACATCATTACACAGTAGAATCCAGTAACTCTCCTTGATGGTAAAATACTACTGAAATAAACAGAGAATGCAGAGCCTACCAATGGAAAGACAGAGCTATTCAGAAAATGCAGAAGAGTTTGCTGATGGAGTAAATGGAAGCTAAAACTTCACATTATTGAAAAAAATCTTTTATCCTTATGGGAATAATAGTAAAAGGTTTTACAGTTTTAGACTATGCTGCATTTATATCCTTTTTAAATTTTATTATTTTCATTTTATGTGTATACATGTATTGCCTGCATGTAGATAAATGCACCCGTGTCGTACAATGCCCGTGGAGGTCAGAAAAGGCTGTTGGATCCCCTGGGACTGGAGTTATGGACAATTCTTAGCTTCCACATGGGTGCTGGGATTTGAACCTGGGTGTTCTACAAGAACAACCAGTGTTCTTAACTGCTGAACCATCTCTCCAGCCACTTATATAATATTTTAATCATATGAGTGGTGCCTGTCACTACACTTCAGTTTTGAAATGAGTTATTTTGTCAGAAGCAAAGCTGTATAACATATCATGATGGTGGATATCACATTCTGAAAGTTTGTGAATGATAGTTTTGTCAAAGGTATTATATATAGGGAACACAAATATATACCCAGAATAAACACCTGTATAGTATGGACAATCACTTTCCTTTCCATGATGGTAGTATTCCAGTGCAATCAATGTGCTGCCACATTACAGTCATGCTTGAATAAAAACAGCCTGGCTCTTCGCATCCATTTTAAACCAAGAGTGCATGCAAACTACTGAGAACTTGTTCTCTCAGAAGTCTCCCAGGGCTGTACTTCTGAACAAGGATTCACTCTTGGTTTTATTAAAACAGTATAACCAACATGAAATAGGGGAAGTAAAGTTTGAACCTTTATCTTATCAGAGAAAAATTTTGTCTTTTCTGATGCCTAAATCTTGACCAGCTCTTACATAGCCACAGAGATTATGAATTTAATCCCAACTCCTGTTTGCAATAAAATAGGAAAATTATCTCATTGTTTTAAATCAGATAAATACATTTTGTAGACTCTTTAATGTGTAAAACATACACACACAGGGAAAACTCGTGAAGAATTAAAGATATATATTTTAGGTTACAAGAGGAGCTCACAGCCTACTCACCTTGTTTACATTGTAAGCAAACTACCATTGCTTCACTGTTTGGTTGTAAGATTAAGTAAAAGTAATTTGTTCAAAGTATGTTCATATTGTAAAAGTCATTCCCACAATTCTCCATATTTATGCTCAGTTAATATGAATTAGAAAACTCAACGAGTTCTTAAGGAGTATTGCACATCTCCTCATTGACTAAAATATGCATCTCACCTCTAGGGGTCTTGGTTAATCATTTCTGGAAATATCGTCACAGATTGACGCAGAAATGTGTCTTTTAGTTAATTCTAGATAATGCCCACTTGACAATCAGGATTGAACATCACAATTTCCCTTTGACAAAACATGAACATGTTAGGCCACGTTTGATCTAGTAATTTCGTAAATGTTTCTAAGGCATAATTGTATGCAGAATGATAGTTTTTAAAGGAAGGAAAGAGAAGGGGAAAGAGAGATGTATATAGTTTGTTCAGTGAGTACTAAGCTATAACTTAAGAGGTTCTAAAAATTGTGACCTGTTATACAGGTAAGGTAGCTACAGATAAGATAATGAGATGTCTATTTTTTAAAAGATTTTATTAATCATTTCTTAATTTTAAGTGTATGAGTGTATTGCTTTCATGTAGGTAGATGCACCCATGTGCGGAGGTCAGAAGAGGGTTTCAGACCCTTTGGAACTGGAGTAATGGGTGGTTGTTAGCCACCATGTGGGTACTGGGAATTGAACCCTGGTCCTCTGCAATAGCAGCCAGTGCTCTTTACTGCTGAGTCATCTCTCCAGTCACATGAGATATATATTTCAATAAGATATAAGAAGGCATGTATGTATATGTATGTATACATATATTTATATACATATTTGTATTATTCTGATTTTAAAATATTATAATGTGTGTAAATATTAAGACATCATGGTATGGCATTAGCATGCACAGTTTTGGAATCAGTTAAAAATACGTTTTCTACTCAGAGCACCTTACTGGCTTTCATCACACTTGCTTATGTTGACTTTGGTAACCAAATGCCTGGCTCCCCTTTGCCCTTCAGGTTTTAGAACTGTGGTTTACCCTAAAACCTCAGTTTCCCCAGATAAATAGTCAATTCACAAATTTCTAGCTTTTTTGTTATGTTGGTAGTATGGAGTTAAACATTCTAGTTTTTAACAACTATAGAGTCTTTTCTGGAACTCTTTAGAAGACCAGTTTCATGTAATTTTGATGATAGAGCTGAATGTGCTAACATTTACAATCCACATAATATTGAAATTCCATCTCTTTCTCTTACATATTTATGGTAACACACTGTAGATAACTTAACCTTGAATAGGAACAAATAAACATGAAGAGCAAGCTAATGCTAACTTTGTAGAGCTATTGTGAAATTAAATGACAGGAAGATGCAGACACACAAAAAGCATTAGATACTGAATTATTAATCTTTCCACTGAAAAAATTAATTTCAAATTTGACTTATATATCGTTAATTTCTAAATAGTGAATTCAGACATAGAAACATTTTCTTATTTACATTAGAATTAAGAATTTTGAATACAACTTGAAACTAAAATAGTTTTTGCTGAAGAAAATACTTTATGAGCTCAGACGTGATTAAAGCTAATCAGGGCTCTTGATTCACATGGTGGCTCAGGCTCAGTTCAATTGTGAAGTGTATTCTTTTTTTACTCTCAATTTTAATAAATCTATATGTTTCTACTAAAAACTAAGAAAGTTATTTAGATAAATAGTGTTTTTGAAGATACCTACTTTTGACATTTTGGGTATGAAAATTTTTAAGAAAGATGTAATATGAAGTGATTAGAAAAAGAAAAATGTTCTCAGAAAAAGATACAGACATCTCAGAGTTAGTTTTTCCTACCTTGAAATTTTGGGCAGACATGGAAGAGGGAAAAAGGACTTTGTTTTTATATAACTTAGTTTCTTTTAATTTTTTGTGTGTATTTCATACAGATTACCCCAAACAGTCTTAATCATCTTTATACCTCCATCCCAAATGGTATCCTCCCATATCCTCCTCCAGCACTAAAGCCCATATACTCTGTCATCCCTGTTATTGCCCACTGTGCTGTCAGTGCCCCCAGCCATTCCCCAGTCAGTGCTAGTCCATCCGCTGAGTCTAGTCAGCCTATCTAGAGTCCCTTGTTTTAGGAAGATCAGCTCTTCTTCATCTAGTAGCAATCAGTTGCCAACATTTCTTTAGCTAAGATTGGGGTTTGCTGTTCATTTCCCCAGTTCTATGCTGGCTTATTGTTTGCTGAGTTTACATGGGACTGGTGTATTCTGACACCTATGCCATTCAATCATATGAGCAGGTTCCCGGGAGCTTGTAGGAATCTGTTTCCATATAGTCGTGCCCATCCTCCCTGGCTCTTACAATCGCTCTGCTCCCTCTTCCGCAGTGGTCCTTGAGCCTTGGGTGGATGAAGTCTAGTAAAGGGGTCCTGTCCAAGGACCATTATATAGCAGACTCTTGATCTCTACACTTTGGCTGTTTGTGACCCTTAGTGTTGATTGTTTTGAGACAGGGACTGCCTGTAGCTCTAGCTGGCCTTGAACTCACAGAAGTCCATCTGGCTCTGCCTTCCGAGTCCTCTGATCAAAGGCATGTCCTGATTTCATTTAAATATTGTGTGAATTTTTGTATTAACCCCTCTGTCTTCATTTTTTTCTATCAGTACCTTCTAATTTTTGATTGATTACTGTATTAATGTAATAGAAAAGAATTCCCATAGCTTGCAAAATGGTACTTGAAACATAAAAGCTGCTCTTCCTATTCAGAGTGTAGGAAAAGACACATGGCTAGAGTTTAGTGAGATTAAAAATGCTTTTAAAAACATTTCCTTAGCTAACAACTACACAATACAGCAGAGCAATTACTCTAATAAACTTATACCTCTAATAGTCTTAAAAACCCACAATTTTCTTGTGTTGATCTCTGCAAGTTTTTTTGTTTTGTTTGTTTTCTGGTATTGGGGGTTGAACCAAGGCTTTGGTTACACTAGGTAAACACTCTTCTATGAGGGAATATTCTTCACCCTTTTTAATTTTTTATTTTAAGACAAAGTTGTGCTAAGTCGCCACCTTGGCCTCAAACTCCCTACATCAGACAGACTGGCCTCCATTTGTGACTCTTCTTTTCAGCATTGGGACTATGAGTACACACTCTGCAGTCAACCTTAAGTAGTCAAATAATTTAGTAGATAAAAATACAAAGTTTAACAAAGTTATATTCAATTTATTGGAAGTAAAGGTAACCTTTCCTTAATTCTTAAGATGGAATATTGAAATATTTTAGTACATTTATAGGCTTCCTATTAATATTAAAATGCCAGGAAACTTTTAGGAATTCAGTAAAAAAATCATTTAAAGTTCATTCATATTTTTTTCAAATAATATTATATTTCTTTTGTTTTTTAAATAATAGTTTTTAATCAGTTCTTTGGGGATTTCATACAACGAATTTTGATTGTGTTCAATTTCCCTCCCCCACCTCCTCTTAAATCCACACTTACCTCCCTGCCTCCCCTACTTTCTGTCCTCTTTTTGTTTAAAAACCCATTGAATCCAGATAGTATTCCCTAAACGTACTTAGGTGTGGGGTCCTTCCCCTGGAGTATGGTCGACCTACCCAGGTTCATACTCACAATGAAAGCTGACACTCTTTCACTTTGCCAGCAGCAAACAGGTCTTCAGCTAGGGGTAGGATTTTGTATCCACTCTATGCTGGGATTTTGTATGGATTGGTCTTGTGCAGGTTGTGTGTGCTGTCACAACCACTGTGAGTTCCTATGTGCAACTACTTTGTGGAGTCTGGCAAACAGTTTCACTGTAGTCATCAATCACCTCTAGCTCCTCTATCTCCATGCCATCTTCCTTAATATTTGGGAACAGATTGTGATTCAATTTCTCATTTAGGACTGAGTTTTCTTCTGTCTCTTATTATTTGAAAGTTGATTAGTTGTATGTCTCTGTGTTAATCATCATATTCTGCAAAAAGAAGCTTCTCTGTTGAAAGTTGAGAGATTCACTAATCAATGGAAATAAGTCATTAGGAGCCGGTTTAATGCTATGCACATTTAGCAAAATAATAGAAGTTAGTATTCCCCAATGGTCTGCTACTTGTCTAGCTCAGGTTCTTGGCCCAGATAACAGTGCCAAGAATGGGCTCCATTTTGTGATGCAAGCTTTAAAGCTAATTAGAAATTGGTTGGTTACTCCTAAAACATTTGTGTCATTATTTTACTAGTGGGCATATCTTACCTGGACAGCTGCTTATTACATTAGTTATTTTTCCATTGCTATGATTAAACACCATGACCAAGACAACTTGAAGAACAAAGTATTAATCTGGTTTGTGGTTCCAGAAGGGGAAGTGGATAGTGCCAGAGTAAAGAATTGAGAGCTCATGTCTCCATCAGCAAAAAGGAAGCAGTGAGAACAAGCTGGAAGTGGGGCACGGTTGTGATGTTTCCAAGATTGTGTCTAATGACATGCTCCTACCAGTTGAGCCACACTTTGTAGAGATTCCATGACCCTTCCCAAATAGTGCCACCATATGGGGACCACATATGGAGTGTTTAAGTATTTAGAAACTATAGGAGGCATTTCTCACTCAAACCTCCAGATTTTATCCACTGGCTCCCACAGGCTTCTAACCATATCATAATGCCAAATTCAGTAAGTCAAGCTTTAAAAGTTCCCATGGATTTTAACATTCTCAACACTATTCAAAAGTTCAAAGCCTCTTCTGAGACTCAATGCAATCTCAAACTATAAGACTGTATTAAAAGAATAAAGCAAATTTCATGCTTTCAACGTACATGGAACTGGATGAACTTTCCCATTCAGGAAAGCAGGAATGAGGGCATAGTGAGGAAATTTCAGACTAAAGCAAAGCCAACATCCAGGAGGACAAAAACCAAATTCTGCAGCTCTAGGTTTTCAACGTCTGAGACTTTAATTCCAAAATGTTTATATGTCTCAGCCCCTATGGTTCCCTGCTGCCCACAACACACATTTCTCTATTGGACTGATTCCACTTACTCCTATGGTAAATATCTCCTGACTCTGGATCTTCCAAATCCTTTGAACAATACTGCAAACCAGGTTTAAATTTACAGCTTCATGAAATGGCCCTTAGAGGCCTTTTGGCTTGTCATACCTTTTGGAAGGGATGCCCCTCCTATACACTCCCTGGCATCAACAGCTCTATAAAATTGCAATGGAAGAATTGACATCCCCCTCACTCTTGCATGTATCATGGCTCTAAAACAAGCAACATGAAGGTAACACTGCCAAGTTCTTTTCTCAGCTTGGGATGGACATGTCCACCTTGGGTCACATTACACATATCTTCATGTCCAGAATTGTATTCCATGATTTTGTAGGAACAGAAAACATCTTAGGTTTTCTTCTTTCACAAGTGGGAGGGTAAGGTTGATGACGTCTTCTCCTGAGGACACACTTTCCATTCTTCAAGTATAGATCAGGAGGCCTCTCTTTAATGTCTCTGATGTCCTTGACAATATGTTTCTTTTCTAGCACATGCTTTTGCTGCAACACCAAGCTTCTAGTATTCTTTCTATTCTGAATATTTTGTATTTGTTTCTGCCCCACTTGCTCTTTTTCCTTCTATACTTACATAAAATATATCAGAATTAGCCCAATCATAGATTCAATGTTAGGGTCTCTTGAAATTTCTACTGTCAAAGAAATTAGTCCATTGTTTTTTTAATTCAGCATCAATGACCTTCTTCAGTCGTTGGCAGATGGCAGTCAGATTGTGTACCAAAATATACGCAATCTGCTGCTGTTAAAGTCCTTGCTTCCCTCTTTCTTTGAGACATCTTGAGCAACTGCCAGAAGGGCCCATTAAGCTCTGCTTACAGTATTCAGCTGCTTTTCTAGTCCAGAGTTCCAAAATCTTCCACAGTCCTCCAATGAAGACAATGGTCAGGCACTTCACAGAAACAGGGTGTCCACTGATGTCAAATTCTGTATTAGTTACTTTTTTGCTTCTGTGTTAAAAGACTATGATCAAGGCAATTTGTAGGAAGGAGAATTTGTTTGGGCTTATAGAGGAAGAAGATTTCCTTATGATGTGGAGGCATGGTGTTAGGAGGCAACCAGAGCAGAAAGCTGAAAGCTCACATCTCCATTGGTAAATGGGAAAGAGTCCCAGCTGCAGGTGACCCAAAGCTATAAACTCTCAAAGCCTTTCCCCAGGGACATGATTCCTCCAGCTAGACTAAACCTCCTCTAAAATACATAACCCTCCCCAAACAGCACCATCAACTGAGGACCATGTGTTCAAATATTTGAGCCTATGGGGGACACCTCCATTCAAACCACCATACTTACTATTCAAAGACTTTAAATTTTAAAATTCAAAGCAGTTAGAACACATGAACTTTAAGGGTAGGAGAGAGAGATCAGTGATTAAGAGCACTTGATATTCTCCTAGAGGTTCTGGGTTCAGGTCCCAGCATCCACATCAAGCACCTCCAGCTCCAGGGAGGTCTCATGCCTTCTCCTGACTTCCATGTGCACCCAAACATATATTTCTTGTCTGAGAACACTTAACTAATTAGTAGGAGAAACATGACTTATCTAAAGAATTAAATTATTAAGCTTCATCTAGTGAATGCATTTACAATGCCTATCATAATTCTTTAACTTTCTTTGTTGACTTGTAAATTCTTTAAATATGTTTGCTGATTCTTTGAGAATTTCATAAGATATATTTTGATCATATTCACGTACCGTGGCCCATCTCCACCACCTCACTGCTACCCCTACCACAACTTCATGCCCTCTATTCATATTTTAAAGGCCTAACAAGTATTACTTATGTTCCCCAAATGTAATTGGGTATGGGTCCATTCCCTGGAGCATAGTCAACCTGTATGTTATCATACCTTTAAAAATGTACTCTCCCTTTCACCAGCTATAATGTCAAAATTTCCTCAGCTTCACTGGGCCTCTTGCCCATATTCCTCATCCGTGCTGGGCATTTGTCTGGCTTTCACAGGTCTTGTGCATACTGTAGCAAGCACTGTGGGTTCATAGGTGCCACTTCCTGTTGTGTCTGGAAATAATGGTTTCCTTGTGATATCCACCACATCTGGATCTCACAGGTTTTCTTCTGCTTTTCCACAAGGATATCTGAGCCTTGGGAGGCGGGGATGTGATATAAGTGCCCAGTTATGGGTGATTACTCTTCAGTGTCTTATATTCTGCCTGTTGGTCATTGTGAGTCCTTTTGTTAATAACCATTGGTTAAAAGAGAGAAGAAAAGAGACATACTAATCCATGGGTATAATAGCAAGTTATTTAATACTATGCCCATGTAGCTAGCAGAATAATAGTACTAGGTTCTCCCCTCAGCCTGTGACTTGTCTAGTATTATGTATATTACCCAGAGAACTAATGATAGCTAATATTGTTTGAGGGTTTATGGGATGCCCATGGTCAACAACTTCAGAAAAAGGAGTCAATTCCTGGCATTGGATTGATTTTTAGTTAAGCGTTTATTGAATTTTTTTGTGAATTTCATACACTATATTTTGATCATATTTAGATTCTTCTTCTATCTACACTTAATGCTCCCTATGCAATTTCTTGTGCTGTATGCTCTCATATTATGACCTATCCAGTGAAATTTGTGTCCCTAAATGTCCTTCACTGTGGGTCCATCCACCAGAGCCTATCTAGTTTCACATCTTCAAAGAAAAAGGACTATCCCTCAACTAGCAGCTCTCACTTGCAATAGTTCTTTAGCTAAGTTTGGGTCTTTTGCCCACTTCCCCAATTTCCCACCAGAGCCTATCTAGTTTCACATCTTCAAAGAAAAAGGACTATCCCTCACCTAGCAGCTCTCACTTGCCAATAGTTCTTTAGCTAAGTTTGGGTCTTTTGCCCACTTCCCCAATTTTATGCTGTGATTTTCGTCCAAGTGGGTCTTGTGCATGCTGTCACCATTGTTGTGAGTTCATATGAGTAACTTTCCAGCTGTCAGGAAAATTCTGTTTCTTTGTGGTCATCTACCACCTTTGGCTCTTGCAATATTTCTCTACCATCTTCCACAATGATCGTGAACCTTTGGTAGCAGAGATTTGATTTACATGTTCTATTCATGGATAAGTACTCTGCAGTCTCTTGTTCTTTGCATTTGGGCTTTTTATTTGCTAGCCTGGGGTGTCTGGAAGGGGCATTGTCTCCCTGTTATAGAGTAACTATTCAAACTCTTATTATATTGTATATGTATATATTTTAAGAATGTTCTATAAGTAGCAGGTTTTAATATGACTTTTTCAAAAGACCTTCAGTATTACCCATGCCACAACATAGTCCTTCTCTACTCTGACCTCCCATTCCTCACCCCATCTAACCCTTCCTATTTCATTATTCCCCTTTCCCCATTATACCACTTTAGTCTCTTCTTTCAAGAGGCTCCTCCCCAATGTTGTCTTACTAGTTTTTTGACCTCTATGGATTTTACCAAATGAAACACACCTATTTGAAGATTCAAATCTAATATCCCCATAAAACAGAAAGCATGAGACATTTATATATCTGGATCTGGATTACCACTTTTGAGATGACTGTTGCAAGTTCCATTCACTTACATGTGAATAGCATAAATTTACTTTTCTTAACCGCCAAATAATATTCCATTGTGTAAGTGTACTATGTTTTCATTATCCCTTTTACAGTTTCTGGACATCTGGGCTGTTTCTGGTTCATGCTACTGTGAATGGAGCAGCAATGAACATGGATGAGCAGGTGTCTCTGTGATGGTGTATATACCCAAGAGTTATATAACTGGATCATGTGGAAATTTATTTCTAGCTTTTGCAGGAACCTCTAGCCTGATTTTCAGTCACTGTACCAGTTTAAATCCCACCAACAGGAAGAGCTCTATTTTGCCACATTCTCTCCAGCATTTAGCATTATTTGTTTTTTGAATCTTACTGCGGTAAGATGAAACTCTCTAAGTAATATTAATTTGCATTTCTGTGGTAGCTGAAGAAATTGAACATTTAAAAAATGTATTTCTTGGCCATTTGAATTTCCTCTTTTGAGAACTTTGCTTAGTTTCTTGCCCCAAGTTTTAATTCGTTTAACTTCAAGTGGGTCAACCACCTCAACATAAGACCTAACACTCTGAATCTCAAAGAGGAGAAAGTAGGAGATACACTGGAAAGTATAAGCACAGAAGAATATTTTCTGAATAGGATGCAATAGCACAGGCATTAAAATAGCAATTAAGAAATGGAACCACAAGAAACTAAAAAGCTTCCTTACAACAAATGTCTCCACCATTCAAGTGAAGAATCAGACTATAGAATGTGAAAATTACTTACCCATCATTGATCTGACAGAGAATTAATATCTAAACTATTTGAAGGGCTAGAGAGATGGCTCAGCAGTTAAGAACACTAGCTGTTCTTGCAAAAGACATGGGTTTGAAACACAGCACCCACATGACAGTTAACAACCATCTGTAACTCCAGTTTCTTGGGATCTGATGACACCCTCTTCTGTCCTCTGCAGGCACTGCATGACACAAATGCACTTATACACATGCAGGCATAACACTCATACACATAAAATGAAAATAAGTAAAGCAAAATATCAAAATAACTCAATTTGATGACAAACATATTTAACTTGCTCCTAGTATCAATACATATTTTTAAAATTTCTGACAGAAATTAAATATGTTCCATGGTATTTTCCCTGGAAATGACAGTTAAAATAGTTCAAAAGTTTTATTGACAAATGTCTTCATGTTTTGAGATTAAATTCTGTTTCATATAGAACATTGGTCATTATGTTGCCAGTTTTAATGCAAAATTTCTGCTGTATAGTACTTGAATCAGTTTAGCATTCTCATGATTTCCCACAGCTTTTGTTTATTCCTCTGTCTTTCCCTAATTTCTTCTTGTTGTTGTTTTTTTTTTAGTCAACAACATGAGGTTCATGCTTTTATTCAGCATGCTTTTAGAATGATATTTCCTAAAATAAGCATCTGATCAGCCAAATTTATAAGATGATGCATCTATACAGTGAGAGTTTGAGAGGTGCCACTTTATGAAAGGAAAATTGTAGTTCCTCAGTAAATTGCAT
>NW_008343214.1:163403-192995 GCF_000622305.1 Nannospalax galili | reverse complement strand
CTTCTGGTTCTCTCTTTTGATTTTATATTGTCGTGGCCGGCTTGATTTTGTTTTCAGGAGTTCCGCGGTGGCCCATTTCCAATGTGGGTCAGAAGTTTTCAGGCTTTCTCCTTCGGTCTGGAATCTTCTAAGAATGATTTTGGCCTCAGGAACTTGGGTGTTGGATTGACCTGAGACCCTGGCAGGGGCCGCTCCACGCAGGGATGCAAAGAAAAAGGGGGGGGGAAGAAGCCCCAAGATTTCCCAGGGAGTGGATTGAGTCGCTGGGTTGTACTGGATGCAAAGGATCAGGGAGAGTAATGGTAAGCCTCAGGGCCCCAGAAAGAGGGTGTCAGCCCCAGAAAGAGGCTGGCAGGTGTTGAAGGACCAGGGAAGCATTCCCAGGGAGTGGATTGAGTAGCTGGGTTGTACTGTATGCAAAGGATCAGGGAGAGTAAAGGTAAGCCTCGGAGCCCCCAGTAAGAGGCTGTCAGCCCCAGAAAGAGGCTGTCGGGTGTTGCAGGACCAGGGAAGTAGAGGGAGGTGAGGGCAGGGCCAGGACCAGAAGCGGTGCTCTTGGGGCCCAAGAAAGGCACTGAGTGCTCTGGGTGAGAAGGGTCAGGAAGCAGTATTGGTTCCCCAGGTGTCTGGGGCCCCAAGACTAGGAATGGTGCAGGGCCCAAACTAGGAGTATAGAAAGGCGGGAGGGATGGAAGGGTGAGTGTGGCTTAGGGAGTCCTGGCACGGAAAGCTGCGCTATAGACTTACCCCAAGAGGCCTGAGGATAGTAGTCATTATTCATGTTTTAAAGGTGTTGTTGCATTCATTTTAAATGTTGCTGAAAGCCTTTGATCTGGTTTTGACATACTTAAAAATAATGCACTAGGGCCAAATTCTTTCTTATAACTTGATAGTAAAAACAACCTGGCATGCCTCTTATGGAACACTGTAACTCTCTACCTTTCTGTCTTTCTGTAGGATTACAGGAAATTATGAAACTTTAAGTTAATTAATTGTTTATAAAATTATATATGTATGAGCGTATGTGTAAATGCATCTGTGTCATGCAGAGCCTGTGGAGGTAAGAAGAAGACATCAGATTCCCAGAACTGGAGTTTCAAATGGTTGTTAGCTGCCATGTTGATGCTGGCAATCGAACCTGGGTCCTCTGCAAGATGAATCAGTGCTCTCAATCACTGACCTAGCTCTCCAGCCCTATATTAACTAATTTTAATGATAGCAAATATTTTATGATTATCCATAATCTCCAATGATGCTTTGCACTATTATATAAAGCACTATCTTAGCTTTAAAAGATAACTGTCACACATAATCATAGTGTTATTTCAAAACCAAATAAGCTTCTCTCATTTTACTCATGAGGGCCTTGTTCTCATTTTTCAGAAATGAATCTTTAAAGGGAACATATGTTCAACATTCCTTTCAGTAAAGGATGACAGTTAAATATCTGAAGGAAGAAAGAGTGAATCAAAGTGGAGAGGAAATAGAGACGGATGTACTCAGTTTTTAAGAGGCTCAGTCACCGAATTTATCTGAAAAGCTCTCAAGGAGAGAATGTCTAAAGTGGAGTTAATTAAAATGAATGTAAGCATCGCTGCCTAATTGTAACCACTTTATCCCTGTACCTACTTGATCTCTCTTTAATCCCCGCAGTCTAAATATAAAATAATGGTCAGCCTTAGCAATGACTTTGCCACAGCTAATCCATCAATGACATTTAAAGAAACTGAGGGATCAAAAAGGGATTTTGTTTGCGTAAAATAATATTGCTTCTTTACTGTTTAACCTTAAGTGTAAACTGTACATTGACCCTGCTGGTTTTCTTGTTGGGAAATGAGTTTTCATATTCCTGCAGTTACCTAGGATACCAAGCCCTGGTACATCGAGATACCTGCACAACTGCTCTACACATATTATACTAGGTCACTTGTGAGGCAAATAAATGAGAATCATTTAGTCAAGTAAGATTCTAATAAAGTGAAATTTGCAAAATTATTCTTTGGTTTTACTTTTATTCTTAAACTACTCAGACATAAGAAAGCTGTTCTCTCTAGCATAAACGTTTAAATAAACAAATGTTGCACAAAACAATATTCATTTCTTTTACTTTCTAACTTAACCCTATTATCATAGTCCATGAAGTTTGTTACTTTTTGTTGTTGACATGTTAGTGGTCATCTGTTTTTATTATTTTTTTTATTTTATATGTATAAGAATTATATATGCATGGATATAAGTAGAGCCATGTTGTATGGTGTCTATGGAGGACAGAAGAAGGCATCATATCCCCTGGAGCTGGAGTTTCAGATGGATGTTAGCCACCATGTGAGTGCTGTGAATCTAACCAGGGTTGTTCTCTGCAATAAGAGCCAGTGCTCTTAACTACTGAGCCATCTCTCAGGTCCCTGGTGATCATTATCTTCATTATCTTGATGATGATGAAAAAAATATTTATTATAGTTTCTATTTTGACATCAAAAGTAATTTCCAAGTGCAGCTGATTAAATATGTTTGGTATATTCACATGATAAGAAAATTAACTAATCTCTTTAAAATTAATTAAATAGTAATACAAATTTTATGTCAGAAATAATCATCACATAATGCTCTTCTTTGTTTTCGTAGACTCCTTGCTACCTATTTTTTACCTTGCTATGATTCATCTTCATAAAAATTGTGAATTTATCCTCTGCCACATGTTGGCACTTCCCCAACCCCACTAATATATCAAACCCAAGATACTGGCAACTCCTTTCTTTAATTAATCCAACAGTCTCTTTACACATACTATAACTTCTGCTGTCTTATGATTCCCTTCTATATTTACCAAAAACGTCTTTGAAAAATGAAAAGCTAGAGCACTTTTAGGCAAGCTCCTTAACACTTCTAATTGTTCTTAATACAATACCAGACATTTTTTTTTCTGGCGTACAGAATCCTATCCTGTTCAGTCTTCCTTCTGCTGTTTCTTAGGATATGTCTCTTTTCCAGGTCTCTGTCTCTCCCATCCATCAGACACTCTGGCTGTTGGAAACTTTGCACACAGCCAAATTTCGTCAGTAGTCAGGGTTATTTTAACAAGCACATTTCTACATTTAGGTTTCCTTTCAGATAGTTCACAGCTAGGTTTGATTTAGTTATGTTCTTCTTTAGAAATATTTGCTGCCAAACTCTAGCACACACCGCTTTTCTCAGATTTTCTAGGAGGCAGAAATTGTGCCCCCAGCTAAGCTGACTAATGTACTACAATTGAGAGATCTTCCGAATCAGGAATGTCATCTGAATGACTGACCAGGGTCTGCTACTATATTCATGTGCTTGCTGGTTGGGCTCAGTTCTTTGCAGTCTGTGTGACTTCCTGTTGTCTCAGGATGGAGAAAATTTCTTGAAGCATATGTCTGTCACTGTGGTAGTGTGTTATACAAAGTGCAACAAACAAGGGTAATGTAGAGTCATCAAGAAATATGAAAGAATCAAGATTTATAATCCAGTCAGAGAAATGAGGCACAGTAACATATTTTATGGATTTGAATCATGTATTTCACATTTAATGTGAGTGTTATCATGTAAAAAAGTTAACATCAGCAAGTGAGAATACTTCAAAGACATTTAGAAACTGGCCATGTACTGAAACTCCATCTCAATTTTCAGTTCCATAGTCCTTTGTTCTAAATATCTATCTATCCTCTGAATCAAAAGTTACTACTTAGACATGTAAACTATGACTCAGAAATAAATCACTCTTTAATCTTTTAATATTTTCATTGAGAAATTAAAGTAATTTTATATTTTCTTGAATTTTCTTTTCAATGAATTTTACATGAGTTTATATGAATGTACATGTTTGGTATATGCTTGTAAATAAATATTTGTTAAATAAGATGAATGGGTTTTGTCAAGACACGGTATACACAATTGTAAGTATATATTTTGTAGTCTAGTATCAACTCAACTCTTTAGTTTTTAAGATATTCAGAAGCAATGAATCAAAGGATTGTTCTCATATCAAATTATATATCTTTATAATTTAGGGGGAGCTCTTTTTTGTGCCATCTATCTGCACACGTTTCTAGTCATCTATTTACTCAACAAAATTTGAGAGGGTGTCACTGTAGATAATATTCTAAAGATTGTGTACAGGATGATTATTTTATAGCTGATAGAGTCACATAGCAGTTAGACACTAAACAAACATAAAATAGTGATCAAATAGAGTGCTTGTTATGAAGGAACACGTTAGATTATAAGGAAAACATGTGTAAAATGTTATGACCTTGTCAGGTAAAAGTGCCTGTGAGGATATGGGGTTTACTTGTTACTTAAAGAGTTATTAGATTACTATTTGTGAAGATATTGGTGATTTTTATCATTCAAAACAATGTATGTAAAAGCTTTGATCTTTTCATTGGACTTTCATTGGAAATCTGAAGAATATTGTCCTTTATTATGATTATAAAGTCAAATAATAACATTATTGCTACTTGGAAGTCTGCAACATGTGTACATAGATAGCATGGGAAGATTGAATTGTAGAGATAGTTTTGTAAGACATTTTAGTTTACAAGAGATCAAAAATAAATAATGAGGAGGGTAGCAATGCTCATAAATATTACATGGGGTTATATGGTAAAATAAGACATCTACGGTGTCTTTTAAAAGATGGCAGGCAACATTTATGCATTATGTTATGAAAGTTTTCAATTGTATTAATGACAATTCCATGAAGTTATTATTATCACTCTTTTATAATGGAAGCACTTGCAAAAGATTAAGGAAGTAACCTGAAGTTTTACGATGCTTGTTTTATGCAGTGCAAGAGATGGTAGGATACACACATATAAAGTATACTTACTTTTTTATGAAATCACAAGTTCTAGTTAGAGAAAATTTATGATAAGAAACGTGCAGCTCCATTCCATCCTTGTAAAGCCCTTTATTTTCTTATGAAATGTAAGGAATGTGTGCACATTATTTAAAAATGTCACAGTAGGATGAGATATTGATGTAGGAAAATGGTAGAGAGGTTTCTACACTAGGGTCTACAACCTCTTCAGCCATGGGTAGATGACCATATTTTCCATATCAGGTATGAGTTCCCTCCTATTGCATGGTCCTTAAGTCATTTTGAACAATTGTTTTTTTAATCCGCAAGATTTAGATGCCACACTGGTTAGTCTTTCCTATGGTTCAGAGGCTTAACAGCTGGCTAATGATACTGATTACTTTTCTCCCTTTGCAGCTTGTAAAGGACCTTCCAATATTTTGAGACCTAGCCCTCAGGGCAGAAAATTTCAGGTCAGACAACCGATGAAGGCTAATGTAGAGATCTATAACTGATCAAATGGCAGAGGATAATACATAATTGGGATAACTACAACACTACCCCCATCTCTAAGGCTCAAGGAACATGCCTGAAGATGGTGCAGAAAGATGATAAGAGCCTTATGACAAGGACTCCTGTTGTGAGATAGTGTCTTTTAGACATGAATACTACAGTCACAACATTTCAATCATATAGTTTTCTGAAGACTTACCTAATGATACTACTAGTCAATATGCCAGTATGGATGAGAAATTTCACTAGGCCTCACCCTTAAATGCAGAGCCACAGGGAATCAATGACTACTGACGGAGATTCAGCTTTTTCCCTAGAAATGATCCTCTGATAGCTTATCCAGTCCCAAGTGTTCAGTCCCAAACCCATGATCATACGCGCAACAGTAAATAGACTCAGCATGTGACATATTAAATGTGTGTGACAATAAAATAAGAGGTCAAAAAGTCATGAATCTGAGGTGTGGAGAAGAAAGGAGGAGTTGGAGGGAAGAGAGAGATAGAAATTTTGTAAATACAGTGTGCTTATGTATGAGGTTTTCCAAAAATGTTACCGAGAAGTCTCAGTCCTACAATCTGTGTCTTTTAAGAGCAAAGGAATCAGAAGATTAAACATTCTGAATTGGATCTTCCTGGCTAGCAAACCAGTAAGACTAGATTAGAATTTATCAAATGTTATTTACATATCACTCTAAGTCTACTGACTCCAGAGCAATAAACACATTCAGTCCTTCAGAGAAGATTCCATGAAGTCAAAGTGAGAAGAGAAGACAAGGCTGTGACCTTTCATGAACTTGTTCCTTCTCAATGGGAGAGTCAGGATTTGGCTCTATTTAATATGTCTACGGAGCTGTACACTAGTCCAATATATTTTTTTTTTACTGATACTGTGAAAGAGACCTCAAATGACTGCAATTGATAAAGATTACTTGCTAATGATGTCTGTCTTAAATTACTGAATTTCTCTAATGGATGTTATCATTATTTCTATCCATCCCTCTATGTTTAAAATTAACAAAAAGATGTACGTGTCAGACAAATACTGTAGAAATTACCAACAAGAAGGTGTGTAAAGTTGTATTAAATACTATGACTCACATTTGTTCTAGGTCTTGTATCAGAAAGAAAGGGTCTGAGATGAAGCCTCATCTGCTGTTAGTTTCTTAGGAAGCCAATAAAAAGATGATAGAGAGGGAAAGGAACCGTTGTAAGGGAGGTGTTGTGCAATTATTCCTTGTGGGTGCTCGGAAGCTCAAACAGCTCTTATGTAGACTTATTAATGAAAAAGCTGTCTTTCGACCCTCTGTAGGTCAAATAATAGGGTATAGGATTATCCTTAAAGAGAGGCTGAAAACATGATCAATTTAGATCCATATGCTGGTCAAAGTGTAAAATATTGTTGGCAGGTGAAATTTTTATTTTATGTGGATAATGGATTTTAAAAATTGAATCCACTTTACTTATATAACTTTTATTCTTTTCAGAATAAGTTTACTGTGTTTATGATTAATGTCTTTTTTGAAAAAACTTAGATAATTTACAGCCTCTGACACTGTAGTTAATGGCGGGCTACAACTGATTTCTATCACCTTGTTCTTTTCTTACTTGGTCTAGATTCTTTCTGTCAGGCCCTTGCTAGGTTGGTCTGTTCACTATATACTTTGTAGGGTATATAGATCTTCCTCTTACACATTTGCAATACAATTTTAGAAAGGAATTGGTGTGAGCATTCCAGTTATCACTTAGATCTTAGCTGCTTCAACTGTGGATTGCCAGAAAATAGTCCATGATTTGGTATTAGTAAAATTTTTCTGAATGTATAGTGACAATAAATTAATCCAAAATCAAAAGTATTGTGAATCTGAGGTACTTCTCACAGTACTCACCGATGTTGCATCACACAGCATCACCACAGCCTTAGTTCTAAACACACATACTCAGTGCATTGTACTTTTCACTGTGCATGGCATTAGGTGTATAATATAACAAGTGCTGCCTAAAGCATTTAGGCTTAGACACAATATTTTTATGTGAAATGGATTGCAGTGTTTTTACTGTCCATATAGAGTTTTTCACTCTTAGAGAAACAATAATTCATTCATGGAACAAAAAGGCAATATTTTCCTACACTAATTCCTCAGCATGTATTGATTTAATGTATGTTTGGATTATAGTTTGTCAGATTGTTTGGCTTTTAAACTTGTTGTTTGGGTTGAAGATGAGTTTCAAAAAATAAGTAAATTTGGCTTGGGATTGTAATAGAATTTCTATCAAGTTTTGAAATGACTCTATATATACTTCTGTATTTTGTAGTATGTGTCTATGCAAATCAACACTGTCAGCATCGCTAATTAAAATAGTGATCAACTCTGAAAAATAACGAAGATGTTTCTAAGTACTCTGGGTGTGGTCACAAATATTCATCCAGGAGAAGATTTAATTTTTATGTGAAAATAAATAATCTCATTAGTATGAAAATTTGCCTTCATAATTAATAAATGACAAATTATATGTATACCAAATCATTAAATTGTTATAAATTACATTATTTGTGATTTATTGTCAGTAATGTTTGATTTGTATACACATTTTATACATCATTAACCTGAAGTTGTATAACAATTTCTTGTTTAAAAGCTTTTCCATCTAGAGTAGAAAAATTAGGAAGCTCTAATCTAGAGTATTTAATGGTTTTCTTTCCTGTCCCATTGTTCAACAGCAGGCTTACTTCCCTCTGAAAATTAGGCCAGTATAGAAATTTATCTTATGGTCCCTAAAAGTGTGAAGTACAAACTTTTAAGTAGAAGGTGTGACTTTCCTTTTTTTTTTTTTTTTAATCTCTTACTGGTTGTTTTCTTTTGAAGTATCCTTACAGTTCTCTATCAGGCATGAACTTTGTACCTCCAAAACACGCATGTATGGATACAACCAACTGAGGGTAATAATAGAGATATTGAATGGGAATACTTCTTTTGTCCTGGTTCTCTGACCCCATGTATTCTATAACTGTGTACATAGAACAATATTTTTTCATTGATTTAGTATATTTCACTTCAGCAGATGGCTTCCCGTCTGTGAGATAACTTCTCCATATTGCAGTCTTAGATAAGCCTTCAAAATTCTACAGCTGCTGGTGATTGTGGGAATGCGAGAGAATCAATGCATGCAATGGTGATGTGTTCACTGATGTATGTGTGCTGCTAGCTCCAATTTGATGCAAATAAGGATATAGACTAGTGAATAATTATATAAGTCTTTACTTACCGATGCTGACTGAGCTTCTATGCAAAATAAAGGGAAATCTATATATACAAAATGAATCTGTTCTAATTAACACAAAGAGTATAAAGGTCTAATGTATCCAACCTGCCATTGGTCTCTGGTGGACAGTTTCAAACAGAGTGTCAACACTGAATCCGGTTGGATGTTTTGCAGCATCAGTAGCTAAATTAGCATGGGGGGATACATAAAGTTCTATTGTTGTCATAGTGGATCAATTCTGATAAGACAGTAAGTGCTGAAAGATTAAAAAGTGGCACTTTAATGCCCTTGATTTATTAAGTCAAATATTTGCAAACTGTATTTTTCTCCAAGGTTGGCTTCACAACCTAATTGTAAAGTGTCTGTAGTGCAGGGGCACATCCACAGTTCATATCTATAAGGAAAGTGATTCTTGTGTGAACTGTGGAAAGACATTTCATTATTTGATCTGAGTGATCCTTCCACTATCATGATTACGTTTAAAAATCACATTAATGCATATGATCTTAGAGAAAAGTATTGGGTTTACATTAATATAAGAACTTGGATCAGTTGCTTCTCAAGCTCATCTGTGCCTTTTTAAAACTCTTCTGTCTTTTGATATATTTCTGTTGAGCATGCCCAGTCTTCTCACTTGGTTGCTCCAGCAGGATGTACTCAGTAGGGGCTTTATTAATTAAAAGCACATAATATCTCTTAATCACGTTTTCCAACTTTATCAGTGGAAACTTGATCATGGTGGATAACTCCCTACTTTAGATATCATTCTCTCACTAAAGAAAAGGTGATGATCCAATTGAATGGGAACTGATGTACACTGTAACCTGTAGAATTTCTGCAAGTTCATATGGTCCAAGTAGAAGTGCTGGATTGCTTCATGATCTGTTGGTTGCAGATGTAGATTTTGCTCTGAGTTATCTTAAAGGCTGTTAGTTTCCAAGTCATCTGGGAAATGAGTCAAAGCAGCAACAATGATACAGGTGCAGATTTGAGTCCTGGGTGCCTGATGAAGTGCCCAGGTTCTTGTCTCCCATGGTGTAGAACTGGGCCAGGGATATATAGGTAGAAACAGAGCCAGGAGGCATGGTGGCAAAAGTCTTAATCCCAGCCCTCAGGAGCCTGAGGCAGGAAGATCTCTGTGAGTTGTAGGCCAGTCTGGTCTCCACAGTGTTTCAGACCAGCTGGGGCCCCATGACCCTGGATAGCTCGTGCCTTGTGTTGTTTGTATAATGTGTGGGCCTTGAGCATTATATGTTTACTGTATGAAGCCTAGGCAGGGGAAAGCTTCCAGTCTTTTTGTGACATCTGAATGCTTTTATCTTAGTCATCTTGTAGTTCTCTCAAATCTCTATTTTTCCTGTCCTAGCACCAAGTATTGTGTATGATGTGTTCATAATACAAATATGTCCAACAAATTCCATGTCTTCTTTGTACTTGGGATTTTCCCAAATTACAGTGTAGTCTTTATTTTTGAAAAAAGCATACCCCTGTTTAGCATAGAAGAAGAGCCAGAGTGGTCTTCGTCCCTATTCCCTATTGGAAATATGGGTAACCCTTTCAGAGGATGGTGTGATAAGAATAGAAGGTAGGAATTGGCTAGGCAGTTAGGGTAAAAAGACTCCAAAGAAATGTAGCCAGTTTCTTGAATACAAGTCAAAATGTCCTTGGTCTTGTTAGCAACATACTCTGTTCCAAAGGCCAAAACAAGCAAAAGTATTTAGGATTTAAATCCTTTAAAGATTTTAGGGGTACCTCTTCAGAGGGGTAATGTTGGAGGGGAGGGAGTAGGCATGGATTTGATCAAAACACGTGTATGAAACTCTTAGTGGAGTTTTTGTAAAAATTTTTTAAAAAATATAAATATAAAAGCATACCCCAGGACTATGTGTCTCTGAATTTCTCACTGGAATGGGCCCCATTGCTGTCTAGTGTTTCCCAAACACTGAACTCTCACTGAATGGAGAACAAAATGTGTCCAGTTCTCTGCTTATTATCCATTCCCTAGATTTTCCCGCATTAGCAAGGGAAATTTGTCCTGCTTCAGGTAGAGGTAGCAATGTGAACTAGACTATATACAGTTATCCTCCACATGCCGTCCTTCCCAGTTTGGATCTGCCACAGCCTGATGAAGTGAAGGAATTAAGAAGAGTGACTGGAAAAGAGCACAGTAAACTAGCAGCATGGAACCAGTTGAAAGGTGGCAGTCTATCACCTCTGGTGAGTAATTTGATGCCTTCCCCTAAGGAGAGAGCATCTTTTAAATGACTTTCCTTGGGATGACATATGGATCCCAGACAGATGGATAGATAGACAGATACAGAGAGGTCCAAAAATCTGCTCTTCTGGGACATAGGAAATGTAGAACTTATCTCATTCCTAAGTTTCATAAGTGAATGTTGAAAATACATAAATTCCCAGTTTCTCTGTTTATTAAGGTGATTTGAGCCTCCTTTAAAAAAATAAAATTTAAGATGTGGCTTTTTCCTCTAACTTGGGACTAGTGATTGTTTGGGAAGGGAGACTTTTCTTCATTCTTTGCCAAGTTCATTGGGAGGCAAATCTTCAAGTGGTAGGTGTTAGCAGGCAACTAATCCATAAGAGAACAGGCAGAACAAGGGAACCTTCTGGGAACTGGGTCTCCTTCAGCGAGCTTAGATATTCTTTCATGCATATTTATGTGTTTGAATTTGGTAGTGTATTGTTTTCTGAATCAATAGATCATTTAGGGAAGGAACCTGGTGAGTTATTTTTATTTATACATAATGTAGTTTTATACACAATAGGAATTTGAACTCCCTTCTAGTTACACACTTTTGTACCTTAAAAAATGGCCCTGAATCAGAAAATGAGTACAAGATCATGATATTTTGGGGGGCAGCTGTAATGAGTGCCCAGATAATATATCCTTGAGTCTTCTTGGTTATACAAATTCATTATACAGGTTGAGACATCTATTTTGCCACATATTCATATATGTGTGTACATATTTTCATCTCCCCTGCCCAGGAGCCTGTATTATTGTAAACATTAGTTTGTTTGTATCAGTTCTACTCTTGTTTGGCTGAAATTGTTTAGTAGGTAATTATACCCAGTTCGTTTTCAACAGCCAAGAGCCATCATATGGCTTCATTTTTTTTCCCTTCAGGCATCTTTCTGTTTCACTGTTTTAGCTATCAAAGTGTCTAGTTCCGTATCTTGTTACCCTGTCAGGCCTGCTGTACAGTATCTACAGGGAAACCACTGCTCTGTTACCCATGGTGAATCTATGGCTTATCATTTAGACAAATTGGAATGTGTTTTAGGTTTTCTTCAAAATATAATTTACTACTGGTTTCTGTCCTTAAAACAAATATTTTACATATATGTACACATGTACATATACTAAACAAGACATGTCAGAGGGGATGCTGAGCTTTCCATCTCCATCTCTGTTTCTTCATGCTTCTGTTGTGGCTATAGCTTCTTCTTTTTTTTTTTTGCCTCGTGGGGAGCATGCTTACTTCAATAGAAATCCTGATGTTACCAGGTTAGCATGATTTCCTGTGTCCTTGACAGTTTGAAACCAAGTCTCACAGGCAATGGTTTGCAATGTTATCAAATCCCTTATGTAGGTTTCTGTTAGGATGTCCTTGATACAAGGTTGTCTGTGTGAAATCATCACATTGGTCCAGCTGTCAGATCATGTTGATTAAATACTGCAAGTCTATCAAGCTATCCTCCTCCTCCTCCTTTTGTAGATCGAGTGCCCATAGCTAAGTTATGATGTCATTTTTCTGAGAGGTAGAAACGATGGTGAGAATGCTAGTATGATTTAAGGTAGCACCTCGGGAAACTGTCTTTAAATAAGGAGCATGGAACTTCCTCACAGGGTTTAGGGGTCTGCTGTCTCAAAATTCACAACATCCTAGAGGTTTAAGATGTTCATGTACATGGATTTACATGTCCCCCAATATGAGTCTCATTCCTTCCCAAGAAAAGCTCTGGTCACTGTCTAACAGAATGGCTATGTTGAAAAATCTAATTGTCTATAGTATTGCATTCCAATTATTTCCAAGGCCTGATCTCAAGGCCGTTTCCTTCCTTCTCTCTGTAGGATTTACAGTTCTACATAAATTGTCAAGAAGGCAATCATTAAAATTACTCTAAACTGGGGATGAATTTCCTCAATATTTTCTGTCTTTCTCTAACATATCAATGACCTTGACATTGTTAGAAATGTTTCTCATTGTTACTAAACCTAAACTTTTGATGACCAACACATATTTAAGCTTTCATGAATTTGTTATGCTGGTATGCTGTTCCAAATTCACCACTGGAGAACATATTAGAAATTGTACTTCTATATTTTGTGTGTTTGTGCCTGTGCATGCATGTGCCAGTGTAGTGTGTACACACAGGTGTATGCTGAGGCAGAAGACCAATCTTGGATGTTGTTCCTCAGGTGCTGTCACCCTTGTTTGTGAGGTAGGTTCCCTCATTGACCACCAATAAATCACTGAATATTCTATGGTGTTTGTGAACTCCAGGGTTCTCTCTGTCTCCCCCTTCCCAGTGCCAACACTATAAGTACATATCATTTTAACAGAACTTTTAATGTATATTGTGAGAATCAAACTTATGCTGAACACTTTACCAGTTTAGCTATCCTCCTATCCCTATACAGTCTTATGACAGATGCAGAGCTGTCAGTACTCCACCTATTATCCATCTACTTCAGCAGTCAAATCCTTATTTCTACTGCCCACTGAGTATTCCCACTCCCAAATCTCAATCTTTTGGTTGTTGTTTCTGCTGCTTTTTTTTTTCCAGAGATTGCTTTACTATATATGCCTGGACTGCCTTCAAACCAATTAGTAACTTAAGATGACCTTAAACTCATGGCAATCTGCCTGCACTCTCCACATATGTGCTGGAATCATAGGAATGTGCAACCATGCCCAATTCCAAAATCTTTTTAGAGATCACTTTCATCTCCTGTCATAGTCAATCTGCAGAGGCTAGCTTTGCAGACAATTGAATCTGTACAAGTTTGTGTGTGATCTATGCACGTATGTGTGTGGTAAGCACAGAATTTACATATTTGGAGGCTACACCTAGACACTGGGTGTCTCTCCATGTTAATTTTTGAAACTATTACTGAACTTAGAGTTTTCCACAGTTTTGACCAGACTAGTTAGCTAGAAAATTGTCACGGTCGTTGACCAATAGTACTAGAATCACAGGCATGTACCACTCTCTCTGGTTTTTGTGAGGGTGCTGGGGATCCAAACTCATGTCTTCATGTTTGTACAGTACACATTCTACTCTTTGAGATGTCTCCCCAGTATAGAAAAGCAAATTTCAAGAATACTGAGAAATGCATTAGAAAGGAAACTTTTAAGAAACAGAATGAAACACGACAGGGCAAAAGGAATTCAATTTGTAATATGATTGTAACATATACAGCCAATCAAATTGGTTGGTCTGAAGCTGAAGTAGCTCTTCAGAGATAAATTGCATTGAACTGGGGAATGAGTAGGAAATGTTAAAGGAAAATTTGTTTCTTAGCCTAAAGTATTTCAGGGAAGCAAACCATCCCTGTGTGAGAGCAGCTCAAATAATTCATTTTTCTAAAGGAAATTTCTCTAGGAAATTCAATTACAACTTGGCAGGAACTGACACATTCAGTTCTGGAGGGAGTATCTGAGTGGTGTTCCAAAGATTGTACTGTAAGACACATAATGAGATATTCTATTACAACTTTGCCCATATACCTGTATCCCCAGGCTTCCATGCTTGGAACCTCTCTTCTCCACACACACACAGACACACACACACACACACACACACACACACACACACACGTGCATGCATGCATGCACACACACAGACATACAGTCTTTACAAGTACAATATTTTTCTAAAATATTTTTTAAAATACAAAGATGGCCTTTTCAAAACATAATATGCTATAGTGGCAATGGTGTTAAGGCATCTTAATTCTTTCATGAGATCACACTTTCCCACAGGAAGAAATGTGTTTTAGAATGCTCAAGAATAATGGAAGTAGATTAGAAAAGAATGAAAGAGGAAGAAATGAAATTACATTTTACATTCTCTGGTTTTTACTTGCTATCATTCCCAAACCAAGTAACATAATAGAATCTTCACATATGTGTTTAAAACACAAGGGAAGGTGGGTCCATCACTAACCAATTTAAAGAGAACCTCTGGTAGTTGGTCTTAGGCACTTCTAAGTTACTGAAGATTTCTAAGTAATTCTATAGTTCACTCAGTCCTGCACACTGTGATGGTTTATTGATTCAGCATACAGTTAATCAGTTACAGCTGCAGGTGCTTTCCTGAAAAGAAGAGACCAGGTCTTGTATGTCTACATTAGATATTGTTCCTTTGTGCCTCTTTTGGAAACTACTGGAATGAAGTTTATTTTATGCTCTGTAGAATGTGGCATGGTTCAAAAATATACAGCTCCCTAAGTAAAAATATATCTTCTATTTTCTGCTTTACCTTGATTTTTCTTGAATAGAGGTGGAATAATGACTCTCAATAGTGGCAAAAATAGTCTACAAATATTTAAATTTTAGTAGTGTTAAGGGAGAATGGAATCATGCTGTACTCCAAAAAAATTAAGGTTCTATGAAAAAAATTACTGTTCAAGAGAGTATGGTCTTTCATTCAGAAGTCAGAGAGAGGCAACTCTCTTCAAAACGTTTCACCCACTCCAGGCACATACTAGTCCTTCCTCTTATAGGTCCTTCCAATATCAATGCACTAACTCATAGCTAATTCTATCTTTGCTTAATAAAAAAGAATTATAAATACCTAACACTTATGAAATATAGGAACATAGTGGACCAAGAAACAGAGGGACTACTGAAACATCTCTCAACTTTCATCAGTGAAGCTCCCTCATGCAACGGGAGGGCAATGAACACAAAAGCCACACGGCCAAAGTGTAGAAAATGAGTCTGCAGAGTGTGGGTCCTTGGAAAGGACTTCTATATTAAACTCCTCTGTCCCAGGGGTCAGGGACCATTGTGGAAGAAGGGCAGAAAGATCACAAGAGCCAGGGGAGGCAGTGTATGACCATATGGAAGCAGAATCTTACAGGCTCTTAGGACTTTGCTCATATAAATCTACACCAATGGTGCCCACATGTGCAAGACCCATACAAACTCAAATGGTCAAAAACTTAGCACAGAACAGAAGAAATGGCCAGCCGGTCTGAATCTTAGCTGAAGAATTGTTGGCTGCTGATTGCACTTACTACTAGAGAGCGTTGATCTTCTTTTTCTAATATTTTATTTATTTTTATTTTATGCACATTGAGCATATTGCTTGCATGTAAGTAAACACATGTGCGTCAAGCAATGCCCGTGGAGGTCAGAAGAGGGTGTTGGATCCCCTGGAACCAGAGTTACATTCGGTTGTTAGCCACCATGTTTGTTGCTAGAAATCAAACCTGGGGGCTCTGAAAGAACACCCAGTGCTCGTAATGCCTGAGACATCGTTCCAGCCCTGTTCTTCTTTAAAGGAGTGACTCTGTATAGGTTGACTAGACCCCAGTAGATGATCTTGCACTGAGGGAAGGCTGGGTACACTAACTTGACTTTGACCTTAATATAAATGAAAGAATGCATGAAATTTGGCATGGTGAGGAGGCTGTGGGAGGGTATGGCTGGGAAAGGTTTGTAAAAATGATTAAAATAGTTTGCATAAAATACACAAAAATTCAGTAACAATTAAAAGAACAAAAATGATAAATAGAAAAGTCTATATATGTTAAGTAAGCATGAAAATCAGTTTTAGTCATTATAATGTCATGGGACTGATCATGTTGGTACATGTGTGTAATCCCATCATTTGGGGCACTGAAATAGAGAAAAAGATACAGGGAAAAATAGAGGTTTCACTTTAGAAACCAGGTAGGGGCACATAGTCGGTTCCACACTACCTTTTACTACATAGTCAACGCCTTTTGCTGTACTATTTCAACAATTTTTCATTTCTTCACTCTTTCACTGAAATAAATGCCACTTTGCTGGACCTTTGAAGTTGGTTTCATCTTCAAATATTTAATATACTATGTATTTTCAAACCAAAGGCTTTACATATAGTTTAAAATTATCACCCATAGACCACAAAGATAAAGTATTGAAAAACGTGCATTTTAACCTTTAAATAACATTTCCAGTAAAGATCATAACAGAGAATTTGTCATCTCAGATGGGAAGAGACAAAGAAGAACCCATTTGTGGATTTAGCCTATCCGGATTAGTACGTGTATACATTTGTCCAGAACCTACAATTCATGAATCTAAATTTATTTAAGATAATTACCTACTAAAATTTTGTTTTACCTCTATCCATTCAAGGAAGAAAAATTGTCCAAACAGTCCTGCTTTCCAATAAGTGAGAACTAAATATTTTTATACTCTATTGAGAAAAAAAATCCAGTGATGCATAGCATTATCCAGGTCATCATGTTCCTGAGGTGACATATGTAACAGCCCATGTTGAAATGCAAACTTTGAGGACGACTGGGCTGTGTTCTGAGATCATCTAGTCTAACAGGCTCTTAGGTACTACTGAACATGTTAATATCAGCACAACTTAGAGTGGTCAAGACTTAACACAGTGAGTCACATACTGTGGCATCTTTCCCAGAAGCATGAGTAATGACTGAAAGCTTGTTAGAAATACAAATAATCAGGCCCTTCATCAAACAACTTTGAGGGTCTGGGTACAGAATCTCTACTAAGTTCTCAACAATATTTTGATAACAATTTACCTATAAGTGATGATTGTCCTTGTAGTTAACAGCTTTATTTATATCTAAATAAATAAATGAAACTGCATCTAAAGTGCACTGCTGTATAGATTTTTGAAGCTATCATAAAATCAAGAAAATGAACAAGTCCATTGTCCTTTAAATCTTTCTGTTTCTTTTTTATGTTGCACAGTACTTTCTCAAATGCAAAATCCCTGGTCTGCCCACCCAAAACTTTTGGTAACGTGAATATTAGACATGAGTTTCCATATACAGAGATTTATGTAATGAAGTTATAAAGATCATATACTCTTTTTATAATCTGGCTTCTTTCCCTAGACCAATTATTTTGAGCACCATTTAATAGTCAATTAACAAAGGAGTCCATCAGTGTCGAGACCTTCTATGAATTTGTTTATCTTTTAAAGATTTATTTACTGAATAGCTGGGTTGTTTCTGGTTTTTGGTTATTACAAATGAAATCACTGTGAATGAATATGTGTAAGTTTCTTTCTGAACATATGACATTTTTACACTAAAGTAAATGTCTTGCTGTGAAATTGTTGGGTCATATGAATATCATAGGCTTAAGTCTTTAAGAAGTTGCCAAATTATATGTGATGTTAATTATTTTTGCATGCCGATAACAATCATTTCTTATGCTAGCCAACACTGGATATAACATTATTAGATATTCTAATTCAAAACTCACATTTTAATGTTTTTAATTTTTATTTATCTAATGAATAATAGAATTCAATATTTCTTATGAGTGTATTATTTCTGTTCATGAGTACCTCTCTCTTGCAGAGATCTCTATTTTAATATTTTTCCTCTTATTGGGTTATTTGCTTATCCTCAGTTTTACAGTTTCTGTACATAGTCTTATGAAGTGTTTTATCAGATAAATACCTTACAAATACTTTTTACCAATTTGAAATGTTTGATATTTTAATCCTACATAGTATTTTTTGGATAACAGAAGATTTAAATTTTGAAACCAAAATGACCAATTTGTTATAGATTATGGATGATAATAGATTATACATTATGAGTATAGATTATAACAGTAAAATAATAGACCACTATCTCAATAACAGACTACATATAAATCCTATATCTTAATATTTGAATCAAATATTAATGTTTCAAAAATATTGATTATATACATAATGAAACCAAGAGTACTTTGTATTTTAAATTTTAACCAAAAACATAATGAATAATCACATTAAGAGTATATATCACTCATGTTTATATATATTTTTTGTCTTTCAAGAAGCATGTTCTTCTTTTATTTCTATATGTTCTTTGAAACTTATTGTTTGAAAAACACAGAGGAAGGAACAATTTTGATCTCAAATGCGGTGTTACAAATAAGTCTTGGGATGATGGATGGAAGCCCTTTTAATATTTTCCTTTAGCCAAAGAATGGAAAAGTACATGTTCTTGCAGAATTTCATTTTTCTTTTTAATAACTTCCCAGATGTTACCATTATCTCCTCTTTCTAGCTTACTTTGACTTCCCACCTGTAGTTACCACCTTTAGTGTTGTTTTATTGTCTGCTTTACAAGTTATTTTTAGCTACTTTTCTCTTACTATCATCTTATCTCACATCAAAAGTCTTCATTCACTAATTGGAACCAAGATGATATTATTGAAAAAGGTTTCAAACTGAGTGCCTCAGTCCTCTATTAATTTTGGTCAAATTCCTAATTAGAGTTTCAAATAACTATTTTACTTTATTGAAACTTGTTTTTTAATTATTTTGAGAATTTCATCAATAACTATTATATTTGCATCATTCCCTCTCAGTCCCCCCCAAACTCTCCCATCCCTCCACTCCCTCTCAAATTATTGTCTCCTATGACTATTACTGTTATATATAGATCCATACCTTTAAACACACACACATACACATGCACACACACATATATATACACATATATATATGCATATGTATATATGAAACGCACTGATTCCATTTAGTGGTGTTTATATATATAATATATATTATATATTGTATATATCGCACTGATTCCATTTAGTGGTGCTTCTGTGTGTATGTGTTTAGGGTTGCCAATTTGGGTTAGATAACTCACCACATAGATAGGTCCTGTAAAAACTGACTCTCCTTCCCTCAGCATCCATTTATTGTCTGTAACTCTTCATCTTGAGGTAGGGCTCTGTGGAATTTTCCCTATCCACCTTGGAGTGTCAACTGATTCTGTCATGATGCGGATCTTGCTTGGCTACCAGTCTGTGGAAATTTCAGGGGTACTGCTTCTCTTTCTTGTCTAGAATCCATTATTAGCAGCAGGGGTCTTGTTATTTTGCACTTACAATTTTCCAGTCCGTCTTCTGCCAGGTTCCCTGAATGGATATATGCATATCTGAAGGATCCAGGAATGTAAGAAAGGAGCCATGGGTGAAGAGGATATGTAAGAACTAGAGACATAGAGAGAGTGTGATATTAGAGAGAGTGAGATATTAAGACAGAGTAGTTATTAAAGGGGGAATGAGAAAATGTGGATGCCTTAGCTGGGATGAAAGGATGGAGCACTACACATCAAGAGAAAGTGGAAAGAAAAATAATATTTAAGTGATGTGAAAAACATAGGAAAATACATTTCTTAGCCCTATTGAAAAATACATGTGAGTGCATGTGTATAACATAAGGCTATATAACAAAAATCACAATGCCAGGCAAGAGAAATTTCCTTTTGAGTTTTTGGTTAGGATGTTCCAAGAGGCTTCCAAAATAATATAAACTATTGTCACATCCCTTGTCTGGCTCCCAGAATTTGAAGATAAGACCCTACTGCTAAAGCCAGGGTATACTTTAGACACTGATTTGGAGCAATTAATCTGGAACTGACCCGGGAGCTTCCTCCTTAAAGACTAGCTCCCATACTATCAGAGGATACTATGGAAGCTGTTGAGGTAGAAAATCAATCAGCGGTTCTACCTAGCTGCAACAATGACTGATCCAGTAAATTAACCCTATTGGTGCAATAAAGACTCTTTGATCTTGGGGGTAATCATTAAGTGTCTAATTAGGACTGAAAGTCTGCTCAGTATAAGGGAGTAAATTCTGTTCTTTAAATGTAGCCAAGTACACAAATTTGGAGATGTCTTAGAACCTATAGGAGAACTTATGGGGCCCACTTACCTAAGTCAATGCTGTTTCTTACTATACTCTAAACACATATCCTCATATTCAGAGACAAATGTAGCTCTCACCACTCATCACAAAAGCTTCTTTTAACAATAAAAGGAGGTTATTACAAAATTCGACAACTGGACAATGGGTCAAAATGTGGAGAATAAATGACTGTGGGGGCCTGACTCTAACTGATACATCTATAAAGTGAATTCCACCAGAGGATATGGTCATATTAAAAAGAACATTTTACTGTTAGTTTTTAATAAAAATAATGCATGTAAACTGAGAGGAATGTATCCATGACACTTTCATTTGAGTATGTCATGTTCTTCAACATATTCAAACCCACCCTCCTATCCAGTACCTATTTCTCCTCCAATTAGTCTCTTCCTACCCAAATCATCTCCTTCCTACTTACACAACATGTAGTTATATAGCTTTGTGTGTTTGTGTGTGTGTGTGTGTGAGAGAGAGAGAGAGAGAGAGAATGTGTGTGTGCATCTATGTGTATGTGTGTGTAAGTGTGCATATATATATGCGTGTATTTAAAAATCAAAGTTACACATATGATAGAAAACATGAAATCTATGTTCTATTTTTCATCAGTTACAAAATCTATACTTTTGTCCATTTATATTTCTTTTAAGGTGAGTAGAATTCTGTTTTGCATACATACTACATGTTATTTTTCCATTCATCTAAACACTTAACCAGGGTCCATATCTTGGCTACTGTAGCTAGTTGTATAGGAAGCATAGATGTGTCCATATCTCTGCAGCGTGCTCACTTGGGTCTCTGGGGACTGTTCCCAGGAAAGGTACAGATGAATCATCTCAGTTCTGTTTTCTCATTTTTGAGGAATTTCCATAAAGGCTGCATAACTTTATATTCACATCAACAAATAAATGTTGCTCTTTCCCCGTATCATTTCCAGCATCTATTGACATTTATTTTCTAAATACTAACCATTTTTGACTAGAGTGATATAGGACCTCAATATAACTGTGATTTGCATTTCCAGATGGCTAAGGATATTGAGTATTTTCTCATATTTTATTAGACATACTCCAATTTTTTATTCTCCATTTATTTATTAAATTGACTTTTTGCTTTAATTTTTACTTTAAAAATATTCTGATGATAATACCCTATCAGGTGTATGGATGGCAAACTCCACCCCCCAATGTAGGCTGTCTCTTTATTATGCTGCTTCATTTGCTGTTCAGAAACATTTTAACTTGATGAAATCCAATTTGTCAGTTCTCGCTACTATTTCCTGAGCTGCTCAAATCATTTCCATTTTTAAACTACCAACAATAAAGATCTCTTTCTAAGTTTTTTTGAGCTTCTTCAATGAAAATGCATGTTGAAGGTTTCAGTGGGCCTCAGAACATTACCTATATTCACTGTATGACAATGTCTAGAAATTCAAAAAGAAAAATGAATTGTGGAGAATAGATGTCACATAGGTTTAATAGGAAAAAGCTCTTATTGTATAGACTCTCTAGAGCTTCATTCATAGAAAAGCTAAACTTTCTGCAAAGAGATACTTGAAAATTAAAAATGCATTAATCAATTTGCTCAGGGGACTGGTAAGTGAACAATCAAAGAACAATTTTATGTTTAAATTACAGAATTACAGAATCAAAATTTAAATGTTCAGTAGTACTTCATTACTATGGAACAAAATGTGACGAGCGTATGTTTTGAAGTATATACAAGACAGTTGTACTATAAATAATTACTGAAATGAATGAACATAATCTAAAAACAAAGGGTGAAATGTCTTTAGAGATTGCAAAATATATTTTTATTGTCATTGCACATAAATTTAAAATGGCATTCAGATTCAGTTATGTTAAATTATCATTCGATTAAATTTTTATAGATGAAAAATGCATGTGATAGTTAAGAAAATGTGCAGTAGAAAAGAATGTTGGGATATTCTTATTAGCACATGCCGAATTTTAGTTATGAAGATTTAGTTCTTGCTGATTGTGTACCAGCTCAGCGAACACACATGCACAGAGCAATGGAAGAGCAAACAAAGTCCATGAATAATACTGGACTAACTGGGACATTTGAGGGGTTCTTTGTTGTTTGTTTCTTGAAATAGGGTCTCTTTGTTTAGCCACAGCTGGCCTAGAACTTGCTATGTAGACCAGGCAGGCTTCTTTCTCACAAAAATCTGCCTGCCTCTGTCTCCACAGCACTGGTATTAAAGATGCATGCCACTGCACACAGCTTAGCTAGGAACTTTTAGACAGAAAATATCAGCTTTAGATGAACTAAAGGCAGAAAAGTGAAAGGTAACTAATAGACACAAATTTAGGATAAAACATGAAGCAATACATTTCAGACCTTTGGTGTTGGCAATAATTTTGTGAATTAGACCCTGAGTAGCAATACCATCACCAAGTGAGAGGTAAATTAACTGCTCAAGGTTGATATTTGGAAATTACTGACACCAGATAGATCATAATGAACATTAAAAAAGCAAGCTGTAGTCTAGGAGACTTTTGTATTTTATGTGACAAAGCCTCCATGACCTGAATATATACTGTTTTCATTTTCTAGTTAACTTTTTACATATGAAAATATATGAAAAATAATTGTGCAGGTGCTGAGACAACACAACAAAATTGAAAAGGTGTTATTTTCTCACTTTTATCTTAACTTCTGAAATTATCATCATTAATAGTTTTACCATGATATCCAAACAAGATTCCTACCACTTATTTTCATATATTGATGTTTTGTGAAGTTAATGGGTCAGATAATTTAATATACTTGCCAGATGATGAATCAGAAGACAATCCAATACAAATTTGTTGCTCATACTGTTATTGAGAAGTTATGTAACTTATTGGTGTTCTGTAGGTTGCGAGGTAATGCATATTTAAGAATGATTATATTACTAATACCTGTCTGAAGCAATTACTAATAGAGTACTTAATAATGATGGTGGCATGAATAATACTTAACTATTAGAATTTTAACCTTGAACCCATAAGCAGCATTAGCTGGAGAAACAGTGGTGGGGAGTGGAAACTAAATTTCCTTAAGACCATGTGACTACTTAAATATCTGCACTGAAAATCACTGACTGTTGTCAGGGAAAATAGCACAATGAAATCTGATTAACTAATTCTGGATGTGCAGTAACTGGAATAATTGATTAGATAATGAGAAATACAAATCATATACTTGTAAATTATAAACAGAGAATTTAAAAAGGCAACAGCTGTAACAGATACCTTGCATTAAGATAAATGCTGAAGTATGATGAACCAGGGTAGCAAGAAATAAATTAAGTTCTGGGAATGCTAAGCAACATTACTTTCTTGAATGTTTTTAAAACTCAAATTTGTTATTGTCTTCAAAAACATTTCTTCCAAATTTTTCATAGCTAGTTATACACAGATAAAAGCTCTATTGAACCATTTTGGTTCCCTTTATATTTTGCTTTTATTTATGTTTATTCTTCTTTCTTCTTGCCATTCAACTGGACTGTACAATTTTTGAGGACAGGGATTGTCTACAGGGTGCATACCTATCATAGTACTTGACACTTTGTACATATTCAAATACTGTTTGGTTAAGTAATTTAGTCTTCTATATACATTTCACTTTGCACATTCTCTATTAATTATATCATTACAATGCATAAATTATGTAAGCATATTTTGTAGCTATAAATTTGTTTTTTTTAATGAGTCAATCAAGAAGACTAGAATAACAAAACTTTGCTTAGCTCTGTACTCAGCAGACATCCGAGTAAAGATTTAATAGCTGTAGATAATTTAATACTGCTTGTGTTGTATTTGGAGCACTATTTCAATCTTCCACCCTGCCAAGTGTTAGTGCTAAGGTAAATTATTGACACTTGCTTGGACTATAACGCTGCAGCTGTTTTGATACTTTAAGTGCCAAATGCCTATAACTGTCTTCATTATGAGGGATAAGTACAATTTCCTGTAGCATTGGATAAATGAAACGAGCATCTTTACTCTGTTTAATTACCATGACGACTATTGATTTGCCATGCAAAATTTAATCACCAACATTTCTTCAGTTTTATTTTCTGAAAAATAAACAAGAAGGAATGCCAGAGTACATACTATGTAATAATCATAAATGTTGCTTGAAAATTATCTACCACCAATAAGCAGTATCTCTTAAACTAAGACTGATTCCTACAGTCTCTAAAACCTAGCTAGTTTTGGTTTTCTGTGTGCATCACACTCTATTATATGAGGAAACTTCTCTGTTGAGAGTTGAGGTATGTATTAGTATTCTCTCTAACCTTGGTTCCACTCTGTTCCATGAGACTTAAGTGTAGAAGTTCCAATGTAGATGTGCCATTTAGGGTTAGGTATCTCTCAGACATATATTTTCTGTGTGTGACTAGTTGTGGAACTCTTTAATAGCCTCTGTTGCAAAAAGAAGCTTCTTTGGTGATTGATGTATGGTATACTTGTCTGTAAACATAAGCATCCATATTTAGCATACAGTTAGAAATTTCACTTGTCTAGAGATATGATAGAGATGGGGTTTTCATAGGATTTATCATGTCTTTAGTCTTATGTATTTGGCTGTATTTACAGTGCCACACATTAGTTTCCTCTCATTGAGAAGACTTTAAGTCCAATTAGATAGCTGTTGATTGCCCCCTCGATAACAGTGCCACTTCTGCATCAATGGAGATGCTTTACTCTGCCAGTTGTTGTGGTTCTTAGGATTTATACCTAGGCTGGACCATTGATTGATTTTCTCCCTTAGGAGCTTGCAATGTTATCCCCTAGAACTATGAGACACAGTCTTCAGGAAGAACAACTGTGATGGCATGCACAAGTCCCATACGGATTCAATCATACAGAAACCCAGCATAGAACACAGGAAATGGGCAGCAGGTCCCAACCCTAACCAAGGACCTATTGAAAAATGATTACTGTGGGATGAGGGAGAGCAGAATTTTAAGGGAGTGACTCTACATATGCTGACTGAACTGCAGTGGATGAACCTACAGACATCTGGATAAAAATGTTTGATGTATAAGACTTAACATATATAACAGAATACTTGAAATCTGGTGGAGGAGTATGAGGGATCAGAGCAGGGGGAGGGGGTCTAAATTGATTAGGATATTTTATATGAAATTCACAAAAACTCAATAAAAATTGGGGAGAAAAAAACCTAAGACTTATTCTTTAATGGATTCCATACTGGATTTCTATTTTTTTTATTTCTCTTTTTGTAAGTTTCAGAATGGCATATAAAAACAAAAGGTGGATTCAGTAAAATAATCTCTTCCTTCAATTAGGGTTAAATGATTAAGGTGTTTTCCAAATCAATTATAATTGCTAACACACTACATATAGCTGGTATATCAAAGAATATTTTGCTGAATTATCATTAGTCATTCTAAAATATTATTTGAAAACTATTTCAATAATATACAAATACAAATAAATCATGAAGGATCATGGGATTCATATTTATCATGATGTAGATATCAATAAAATTAAAATTTTCATATTCTCAATTTTAGTGCATTTTAAAATTCTTTAGATGCAAAATGTTTTGACTATCAGATATGTATTTTTCCTCTGAATTAAATACTCAATTATGAGAAAATGACTTTGTTACTGAACTCATGTATTAGTTATGAAATTCAATATATGGTATACATGTCTGTAAGTATAAAAATGCATGCTTAGATTACAGTAGCAAATTATGTTGGTCTAAGTAAGTGAAAGAACTAGGTTTTTCTCTAGGATCTATGACTTTTCCAAACATCTGTACTTGACTATGTCTAGAGTGCCAAGCATAAATTCCCTCTTATTTATTGGATCCTAATTCCAATTAGAAAACTGTTGTTTACCCAGAAGAAAAAGGTGCCACAACTATACCAGTAGAGAGATTCCAGTGTGGGTCATTGTGTGGTTAGTAGACATAACTGGCCAGGTCATTGATTTTTTTGGGGGGGGGGTTTATTTTCCCCTTGGCAGCTTGCATAGAATCCTTTCATACAGTGCCAGCTAGGCTTTAGTTAGGGAGGAGGATTCCAGGTCAGTTTTCGCTCAGTTGCTCAAAGTCTTGTGTCTGAATCTATCATATCTTCATTAATAGGGTCTTATCTTCAACTCCTAAAAGGAAATCAAGGACAGTTGCAATAGCCTGCATTACTTTGGGAATCTCGTGTATTAGCCTGACCAACATTTCAGTAGGAGGTTTCCCATGCCTGGCATTGTGAATTTTGATACATAGCCATCAGCTGTACTCATGCCCTCACATTTATATTTTAGGCAAAAATTTCAGTAGGCTTTTAAGTATTACATTTCACTTTGTTTTTTCACACCACTGAAGTAGTATTTTCTCTTTCCTCTTTCTTCCCTATATAGCATTCCTCACCTCCTCCCCAGTTAAATTACTCCCCATCTCACCATTTCTTTATTAATAACTCCTGTTACCTAGTATCCCCCCTCCAGTTTCTTCTTCCACTTTACTTTGCATTGTCCTGGCTATCTTGATTATGTCAGGATATATACCCAGTTAGGATCTACAAATGAGAGAAAATGTGTGTCATTTGTTTTTCTGAGCCTGACTTACCTCATTTAATGTAACAGTTTTTAATACCAATTACTTGCATATTTTATGATTTCATTTTTCTTTACTGCTGAGTAGAGCTCCATACTGCAAATGTATCAGATTTTTATTATCCATTAATTGACTGAAGGACCATTAGGTCGTTTCCATTTCCTACCAAAAAGAAGAGCAAAAAGAAGGCTGGGCAAATATCTCTGTAGTAGGATATTGAGTTATTTGTCTATATGCTAAACAGTGGTATAGCTGGAGCGTATTTTGAGTTTTCTAATGGGTTTCCACACTAATCGCTCAGTTGACTGCACCGTTTGCCATGCCACCAGCAATGGATGAGATTTCCCCTCTTCCCACATTCTTGCCAGCATTTGTTGTCATTTGTTTTCTTAATCTTAACCATTCTCACTAGGGTAAGATACAATAAAGTAGTTTTAGTTTTCACTGCCCTAATTGTTGATAATGTTGAACATATTTAAGGTTTTTCTAAACCATATTTATTCCTTCTTTTGAGAATTCTGTGTTCAGGACTGTTGCCTGAATTTTTATTGAGTGTTTTCTTAATTATTATTTGAGTTCTCTTTATATTCTTTTTTAATATCTTATTTATTGTGTTTATTTTATGTGTATGAGTGTATTGCCTGCATGTGTGTAAGTGCACCCATGTTGTGCAGTGCCAGCAGAGGTCAGAAGATGGTGTCAGAATCCCCTGGAACTAGAGTTACTGACTGTTGTTAACCACCATGCGGGTGCTGGGAATTGAACCCAGGTCCTTTGCAAGAGCAGTCAATACTTGTAACAGTTGAGCCATTCTGCCAGCCCCAGAGTTCTTTGTATATTCTTGAAATTAATCCTCTATCACACATATAGCTGGAAAAGCTTCTTTCTGGCTTGGGGGCTTGGGCTTGCTCTTTATTCAGTTGTTTGTTTTGTGTCCTATAAAGAGTCTTTTTGGCTTAATGAGATCCCATGTATCAATTATGGATCTTAACTCTTGATTTAGAAAGTGCTCTCCTACACCTACATCTTATAGGGTACTGCCTTATATATTCATCTAACAGTTTCTGCATTTCAAGTTTCACCTTGAGGTCTGTAATCCATATGGAGTTTATTTTTTGAACAATTTGATAGATATTTCTCAAATTTCATTGTTCTATATGTGGAGGTCTAGTTTTCCCAGCACCATTTGTTGAAGATGCTGTCTGTCATTTAGTGGATATTTTTGGCACCTTTGTCAAATCTTAGGTGACTGAAATTATGTGCATTAATATTTGGACCCTTTGTTCCATTGATCTAGAAATTTTTATACCAATGCTATGTGGCTTTTATTGCCATAGTCCTGTAATATAATTTGAAATCGTGAATGGCAATCCCTCCAGCATGTCTCTTTTTGATGAAGATTGGTTCCATATGAATTTTAGGATTTTTTAATATGTTTGTGAAAAATGTCATGGGGAATTTTGATTGGAATCACATTGAATTTTTCAAATGATTTTGGCAGAATTATAATTTTCACCATATTAATTATATCACACCATAAGCACAGGTCTTTTTATCTCCAAATGTCTTCTTCAACCTTTTTCTTCAATGATTTAAAGTTCTCATTGCTGAGCTATTCAGCATCTTTGGTTAGACTTATTCCAAGGTATTTTTTTTTTTCTTGAGACAGATGTGAATGGGAGTGTTTCTAAAATCTTTTTATGACTGCACGTTATTAGTATAAAAAAGAAAACACTATAATATTTTTAAAATTGATTTTGTATCATCCCACTTTATTGAAAGTGTTCATCATTTATAGAAGTTTTGCAGAGGAGTTTTCGGTATCTCTTTTTTATGACATCACAACATCTGGAAATTGGAATGATCTCACCTTTTCTACTCCAATAAGTACCCTTTTAATTTCATTCCCTAGTTTTATTGCTCTAGCTAGAGTTTCAAGTAGTTTATTAAAAAGGAATTGGAATATTGGAATGCCTTGTCTTATTCTGGGTTTCAGTAGAAATTCTCTGAGTTCGTTTGTATTTAAAATAATACTGTCTTTGGGTGTGCCATATATACCTTTAATTATATTGAGATATGTCCTAACCAGTCCAATTCCCTGTAAGATATGTATTATTATGGCATGTTGGATTTGTTGGATTTTGTGATATGTCTTTTTTTGTATTGAAATGATCATGTGATTTTTGTCTTTAATTCATACAATTCAGTACATTTATTTACACATATATTGAACAATCCTTGCATCTCTAGAAGAAAACTAACTTGACCATGGTGTATGATCATTTTGATATGATTCTGTACAAAGTTTGTAAGGACTTTATTGAGACTTTTTGCATCAGTGTTATTTAGGGATATTGACCTGTGTTAGTGCTCTGTCTTTACATGTTTTCGTATTGGAGTGGTACTGGTTTCATCACAGAGTTTTGGATTTCTCCCTATGTTTCTATATTTGTGCATAAT
>NW_008343214.1:120274-158969 GCF_000622305.1 Nannospalax galili | reverse complement strand
AGGGAAGCAGAGAGAGGTGAGGGCGGGGCCAGGACCAGAAGCGGTGCTCCTGGAGCCCAAGAAAGGAACTGAGTTGGTCTGTGTGAGAAGGATCAGGAAGCAGTATTGGTTCCCCAGTGGGGCCCCAAGACTAGGAATGGTGCAGGGCTCAAACTAAGAGTATAGTACTGCGAGGGGGGTGGGGGGATGGAAGGGTGAATGTGGCTTAGGGAGTCCCAGGGGCAGAGAGCTGCACTATAGACTTACCCCAAGAGGCCTGAGGATAGTAGTGCAGGCTAGGAGAGTTAGCCGGTGGTGCAGGCCCAGGGAAGCAGAGAGAGGTGAGGGCGGGGCCAGGACCAGAAGCGGTGCTCCTGGAGCCCAAGAAAGGAACTGAGTTGGTCTGTGTGAGAAGGATCAGGAAGCAGTATTGGTTCCTGTCTGGGGCCCCAAGACTAGGAATGGTGCAGGGTCCAAACTAGGAGTATAGAACGGTGGGCGGGGGGTGGGAATGGAACGGTGAATGAGGCTTAGGGAGTCCAGGTGCGGAGAGCTGCGCTATATACTTACCCCAAGAGGCCTGAGGATAGTAGTGCAGGCTAGGAGAGTTAGCCGGTGGTGCAGGCCCAGGGAAGCAGAGAGAGGTGAGGGCGGGGCCAGGACCAGAAGTGGTGCTCCTGGAGCCCAAGAAAGGGACTGAGTTTCTCTGGGTGGGAAGGGTAAGGAAGCAGTATTGGTTCCCCAGGTGTCTGGGGCCCCAAGACTAGGAATGGTGCAGGGTCCAAACTAGGAGTATAGAACGGCTAGGCGGGGGGATGGAAGGGGGAATGTCGCTTAGGGAGTCCCGGCGCGGAGAGCTGCGCTATAGACTTACCCCAAGAGCCCTGAGGATAGTCTATTTATTATTTTTATGTGTATGTGTGTATTGCCTGCATGTAGGTAAGTACACCCCTCTCGTGCATTGCCCACTGATGACAGAAGAGGCTGTTGGATCCCCTGGGAATGGAGTTACTAACAGTTGTTAGCTGCTATGTGGGTGCTGGGATTCGAGCCCGGGTCCTCTGCAAGAACAGTGTTCTTAACCATCTCTACAGCCCCCTATGAATAATTTTAGTAGTATTGGTTGTAGCTCTTTGAAAATCTGGTAAAAATGTGTGAAGCCATCTGGACATGAACTGAATTTAGTCAGGATGCTTTGTATTACTCTTTCAATCTCATTTGCTATGGATCTGTTTAAGTTATTGATTTCTTCTTGGTCTAACTTGGTGTTTTGCTTGAATCTAGAAGTTTGTCCATTTCTTTTAGGTTTTCTAATTTAATAGTGTTTTGGCTTTTAATGATATTCTGAGTTACTTTGGTGTTCATTGCAATGTTATATTTTCATCACTGATATTGATGTTTTTTATTTTCTTTTATTTCTTTGTTTAGCTGGGCTAAAGATGTACCCTGTTTATGTTTTAAAAGCTATTAGATTCATTAATTATTTGTTTCTATTTCATTTATGTCTGCTCTGGTTTTTATTATTTCTTCTCCTCTGCTGGTTTGGGGTTTGTTTTGTTCTTGTACCCATTAAGTTATTTATTTGTAATCTTTCTGATTTTAATTGAGGCATTTTGAATTATAAACTTCCCTTTCATGTGCACTTTCAATATCCAAAAGGTTTTCTTGCACTGTGTTTTCATTTTCATTTACACTGAGGAATATTTTTTTTCTTGATTTCTTCTATGACACAACATTCAGTAGTGCATTGTGTATTATCTATGGGTTTTTCTGGTTATTAATGCTTCCTTTGCTATTGGTTTTAAACCTTATTGAATTGTTATCCAATAAAATACAAGGAGTTATTTCAATATTCTTGTATTTGTTGAGGGTTTTTTTGTTGTTGTTGTTTTAGTATGTTTGTATTTTAGAGACACTTCCACAGTCTGCTGAGTAGAACATGTATTCTTTGGTGCTTATGTGGGTTAGTCTGTAGATGTCTGTTAGATATATTTGATGTATGATATAATTTTGTTCAGATGTTTCTCTATTTTTTGTCCTGATGAATTGTCTATTTGAGAAAGTGGTGTATTGCTGACATCTAATATTACTAAGTTGATGTTAGTCTGTATCTTGAAGTTCATTAGTATAACTTCTGTGAAATTTGGTGCAACAGAGTTTGTGTACATATTTTCATGATATTAACGTTGTCTTGGTTGAATGAGTTCTTAACCAAAATAAAGTGACATCCTTTGAGTCTTCTGATTAATTTTAGTATGAAGTCTATTTTGTCAGATACTGGAATAGCAGAACCTTCTTGTTTCTTCATGTCATTTGTTCGGATTTTTTTTTTCATTGTTTCACTCAAAGGTAATAATTTTCATTGAAGGTAAGTTGAGGTTTTTGTACACAATTAAATGATGAATATTATTTCCTAATTATTTCAAATGGCCTGTATCTTTTTAGTGCAGAATTGAGGCTATTGATTTTTAAAGTTATTATTGAAACTTGCGTACGTTTTATATTTGTGTAATTAGTACTATTTGCTTTTCCATGATTATAGCTTCATTTTATTGCTATAGATTCTTGGGTATGGTTATTCCTTTTTCCAGCACTTTATTGCTTCCAGTATATTCTGTAGGGCTGGTTTCGTAGACATGGATTATTTTGACCTATTTGAATGATGGTTTTCTTTCTCCTTCTACTGTGATAGATGGTTTTTCGGGTAAAGAAATCTTGGTTGGGAGGTATAACCATTTATAACATTGAGTATTTTACCTCACGGTCTTCTGAATTTTCGATTTTGCATTTAAATTCAGCTTTGGTTGTAACTTTTCCTTTATATGTAACTTGGATTTGTTATACTACAGCAGATTTCAGTCCCAGCACTTTGTTCTGTAGAGTTAGTGTTTTCATTATGGTATGCCATGGAAATTTTCTCTTGCGGTCCTGTATCTTTGGAGTTCTGTGTGCTTCTTGTGTCTGTGTGACTATATCTTTCATCAGTTTAGAGAAATTTTCTTCCATAACCTTGTTTCTGATCTGGACAATGCCATTGACCTATGATTCTTCACCTTCCTATATGCTTATAATTTGTAGATTTTGTCTTTACATGGTGTTCCATATTGCCTGAATATTCCATTCCTGTGTTTTAAAAAATTCATTCTCTTTACTTGAGTGGTCCAGTTCTCCAGCTTCATATTCAAGTCTTTATAGTCTGTTTTCCGTTTGATTATTTCTTCTAGTAAGGCTTTCTCTTGCCTTTTCATATTGACTTAATAACTTTTTCCATTTCTATCTTCATCTCAGCTTGTGTTTTCTTCAATATTCTGTCACCTTTTGTGAATTCACTTTTCAAAGACTGAATTGTCTTTTGCACTTTATTCAGGTATATATTTGGATTTTCTTGAACTTCAGCCAGGAGTTTATTATCATCTTTGAGTTCTTTGAGTTGTTTATGTGTTCTTTAAAGTCCTTAATTTTTTGATCATGTTTATTATTATCCTTTGAGTTCCATATTATGGAATTCCCCTGGGTAGTTCTCATTGTAGAATGTATTTATAGGACTGATGGATTTGGTGGCTACATAGTATCTTAGCTTATTTGTGCTTTTGTGTTTTGACCTGAGCATATGGGTTGTTTTCTTTGATTTTAAACATTAACTTGCCTTTGTTGAGTAGAAGTTTCATTCTGTTTTTGGTTGATTTCTGATCATGTATAAATAAATTATTGGCCTGTGGTTCAGGTTTCCACTTCTGATTTTTTTTATGGGAGGGACAGGGTGATTATTGTCTGGTCAAATGTGCCATTTGGGCAATCACAGCTAGAACTGTGCATATGGAGATTAAGAATGAGTGGGTGAGTTTCTACTAGCTCTCCATTGTGCAGGAACAGCAGTTCCCCCACTTAGTCCCAGAGAAAGAAGTTGGTGGGTTCTAACTACTTCACCAGGGTGCTTGTACTGCAGTTCCTGTCCTAGCCCCAGAGAGGGAAGAGGACAAAAATGTGGGCAAGTTCAATAAGCTCACCAGAGTACAAGAGCAGTGGTTTCTGTCTTAGATCCAAAGATGGAGTGATGTGTGAGAATTCTAACTAGTTCCCTGGGATTCATGAGTCACAGTTTCCCCTGTATTATTTTTAAAACCTGTGATGTCAAGTTTGTTTTCCCCAAATGCTCTTGTATATGGTTTGATGCCGTGGAGCCTGGTCAACTTACTCACATCTTTAATCAGTGTATCATCCTCAAAGAAAACTTGCTCCGCTTTACTCAGCAGTTATTACATGCCTAAAGTTCCTCAACTAGGGCTGGGGCTTCTTGCCCACATCTGGATTTGGTCTGACTTGAGCTTCAGCAATACTTGTTTATGTTGTCACATGTGCTGTGGGTTTATATGTATACCTGCCCTTTTATGTCCAAACAACATGGTCTCCCCATCGTCATTTACTCGGTCATCATCCCTATCTCTTACAAAAATCCTGCTCCCTTTTCCGTAATGATCCTTGGGCATTGAGAGGAGAAGAGGTGTGATATAAGTGTCCCAATTAAGACCAAGTACTCTTTAGTCTCTTATTCTCTGTATATTGAGGTGCTTTAGGCCTCAATATTCATCTCTATCTCTTGCAAGAAGTTTCTCCAGTGAGATTTGAGAGATGAACTAATCTATGAACTAACTATACAGCAAGTCTGTAAGAGTCTGTTTAATACTGTATCTGTTTAACTGTGTTAATAGTGTTGTTTCTCCCCTATGATCTATGTTTGTCTAATTACAGTTTCTTGGTCCTGATAACAGTGCCAGTTATGGGCAGAAAGTGCTTGGTTGTTGCTATAACATTCATGTCACTATTGTATAAATGGGCATATTCTTCAAAACTAGTCACTATTGTAGCCTGTAGAGCTCACAAAAGGAACAGTTGTTTTCTTTTCTGTTTCAGTAGCATGCATTGTACCTTACAGCACTTTAAAATTCACCAGGAGAGATCATTCTTTAAGGTCAGTAGAAGTTTGATTTCTCCTTATTTGTTGTATGACTCACATAAATAATGTCTTCAGTAACAAGTTCTTACCATCGGAATCTGTATGTTCACCATGACCAATGGCAATAGCCAGCATTATTTAAGGACCCAAGGGATCTCCTAAACAACAGTCTCAAGAGAGGGAATATATTCCTGGTATTGGGCTTTTTATTGGGTAGCCTGTGTTGTTTTATATGGGCATCTCCCATAGGACAACTCCATTTCAACTTTTAAAATATTATATATGTCCACATTTTAAGAAAGTTCTAGAGTAGTAAGCTTCTGTATTTTTTTTTCTAAAGGTCTTTAAAGTAACTTATTCTTTCCCACACTGCTCCCACAGCCCTTTCCCCCATTCCTCATCATACTTAGCTTATCCTTCTATTCCCCTTTCCCCATTGCTATCCCTCAGTTAAACATCCCTTTCCATGAAGCCCCCTCCCCCATCCTGGCCCCTCACTACTTTCCTGACTTCTATGAGTTTTCCAATAGAAATTCACATATCTAAATAATTAATGCTAGCATCCACTTTTGAGAAAGGACATGAAACTTTTTGTATTTTTCATTATGGGATATCTCACTCAGGGTAATTGTTTCCACTTCCATCCATTTACCCATTAATTTCATAATTTAGTTTCTCTTAACAACTGAATAATATTCCATTGTGTGAATTTACCATTGTTTCATAATTCATTAATTAGTTGATGGACATCTAAGTTGTTTGCAATACATAGCTATTGTGAATAGAGAAGTAATGAACACAAATAGGTCTTTCTGTAGTAGGATACAGAGTCCTTTGTGTGTATGTCCAAAGGTGGTATGGCTGGACCATGTGGTAGTACTATTCCTATTTCTAAGGTACCTCCAAACTGATTTCCACAGTGACTGCGCTAGTTTTCACTCCTGCCTGCAAATATTAAATATTTCCCTTTCCCCACATACTTGCAGACATTTGTCCTGAGTACTTCTAGACTGTTATATGCTGTTATGATCACCTTATATACTATGAGACCTAAGTACCATTGACACAGTTGGGGGGAGGGACGTTCAGGAAATTTAAGTAATGTCCATAATTAGCATTTAATCTCTGGCAGTGTCAGAATGGGAGTTTAGGAATTTTTTTGCTTCAAAATTAAGACCATTTTCTTTCTCCCATAGAATCTGTGTTTTCAGTACTCTGTCATTATGTTCACATTCTTCTTCCACTGCACTTGAGTGGTATATAACCACAGACTATGAATGTCAGAGTGACTTTTTTGTTTTAGAAAATTGTTCTATGAAATGATGTATTTTATAAGAAAGTAAATATGGTTAAATAATTTAAAACCACCTTAATGTACTATTAATGTACTGTTAATGTACTATTGTACTATTGTCTTCGGTGATTCATGATAAACACAATCAGGAATTCAACTTCAATATTTACATTTTAGAATTCATGTCTCAGAAATTATTTTCAGCAGTTTTAACTGCAGATATTCTATTTTAAAAAGATTAGAAAAAAATGCCAATCCTAGAGGTTACAAATGAATAAAAAAATAGAAAAGGAGAGAACTATGAAGTTAGGAAAATTAAATGAAACTGATAGGTTTTTCAATTCCAACGTATTCAAGAAGCAGAAATTAGGATGACTCAAAATTAGAACTATGGCAGTAAGAACACTTCAACTTGACATAACAAAAATGCTCTGTCAATCAGATACACTTAGCAGAATCAAATCAAGGTTTCAACATGCCAGAAGCCATGAAGATTATGAATAAATTCATGCAAGGAGGTTAAACTGGCAGAACATTCATATATAATGATAATTCAAGCTTGTGTGTCTTCTCAGGCTGCTATTAAAAATACCCAAGATTGGGTGGCTTTTATTGAAATTTATTTAGCACAGTTTTAGTAGCTAGGAGTTCAAGATAAAGATGTCAGTGAGAGAAGACCTATTCTCATTCTCCTTTTTATTGACTTCAAGACAGCTGCCATTTCTCACAATTCTTATATGAGCTCTTATTTCTAAATGCTTAGTGATGGGAGTGGGGTGGTATGGTAGGAGCTAGAGAGGAACGGGAAAAAGGGAACTGGAGCAATTATGCACAAACCACCTGATATTTTCTTCATAACTATACTAATCCTGTTGGATAAGTGCTTTAACATTTAGGACCTCATTTAACATTAATTACATTCTTGTTCTAAGAACTATACACCTACACTTGTATTTAGAGCTCCAGTGAATGAATTTTGGAGGACATATGCTTTTACAACATATCAGTGATTAGAGTCAGCGCACTGTTTCATAATCACATGAACCATCAGGAAGAAAAAGTAGTATGTTAAAATTTAAGCAAACAATGATCATATTAATATTGATTTAAAAGTAGAAATCAATCTCTCCTCCTAGCAGGAGGACTGGCACATTTTTTGCCTTGGCACCCCAGACAACCCAATTCCTCCCTCTAGTCCCTGGCAACCCTGGGGCTCCTCTTTCCATCCCTACCTCCCTTTCCATCTCTGGGTGGCTCAGCCTCAGAGCTTCCTGGAGCCAGCAGCTTTCCTGGGAAGTCTGGCCGTGCCCACTGCACCTTAACTCTCCCCAGCCTCATTCACCCTCCCAGCTCCCCCACCCTTCCTCCTACCTGGGACACTGACACATTTCTCCTCTTGGCACTCCAGATCTCTGGACTGAACTCTTGGTCCAAACTCCCCACTGCTTGGTGATCTTTTGCATCTAAACCAACCCAATTCCTCCCTGTAGTCCCCAGAAGCCCTCCCTCCTCTTCTTGCCCCTACCTCCCTTTGTATCCATGTGGGGCACAGCCACTAGCTTCCTGGGGCCAGGATCTTTCCTGGGTCCTGTTCCCAAGCCAGTCCAGCACTCAGATTACTGAGATCAGCATCTTTCCTGGAGCAATCTGACCTTGGGAAAAAGCCTGAGAGCATCTCATTATCATCTCACTTGGGCCTCTGTGGGAATTCCCCAGTAGCAAGACAAAAGCAATTTGGCAATTCCAATATACAGTCAAAAGAGAGAACCTGAAGCCTAGACCAACCATCTTTTCAAGACCAAAAAGTAAACCACAAAGGCACACAAAGTTTACAAAAAGAAGCCATCTTAAAATCGACAATGGAAGACTTGAGTCTCACAAAAAGATCAGAAACTACAAAAGAAATCCACATGTCAAAGACACAGAGAAAAAATAATAACATGAAAAACTAAAATAATATATCTCCACAAAGTACCAACAGTACTCTAGAGTAGTATAATGAAGACCAGCTAGAGATAACACAAGACATGGAACTCAAAAGAAAAATTATAAACATGATAAAAGAATTCAGTGAATTTAAAGAACACACAAAGAAAGAAATCAAAAACTGAAAGAAGATAGGGATAAAGTTCTGAATGAATTCAGAAGAGTTAGAAATATTGAGGAATGCTCAGGCTGAAATGAAGAAGAAAGTGAAACACTCAGTAAGTCAATTAGAAACAATAGGAGAAAGCCTCACCAATAAGATGAATAAAATGGAAAACAGAATATCAAGACTGAAAGATAAAGTGGACAAATAAGACCAAGCAAAGATTATGAAAACTTTAAGAAAACACAAGAATGGAATCTGCAGGAATTGTGTGACATCATAAAAAGACCAAGCATATGAATCATAGGCATACAGAAAGAGAAGAATCTCAGGATAATGGTATGAACCAGATCTTCAACAGGATTGTAGAATAAAATTTCCCAAAATTAAAGAAAAACGTGCCCATACAAATACAAGAAGCATATAGAATACCAAATAGACAAGACCAGAAAAGAAACTCTCCACTCCGTGTCACACCATAGTAAAAACACTAAACCTACAGCACAAAGAGAGAATATTGAAAGGTGCAAAAGAAAAACAAGTCATACATAAAGGAAAACACATCAGAATTACAGCTGACATTTCAAGGCAAACTATGAAAACCAGAAGAGCCTGGACCAAAGTATTCCCACTTCTAAATGACCATAGAGGCCAACTCAGATTACTTTACCCAGCCAAAATGTCTATTACAGTTCAAGGGGAAAGAAAAATCTTACATGGCATAAATAGGTTGAAAGAATTCCACAAAACCAGCCCTTCAGAGAGTTCTTTAAGAAAAACAAAGAGCTGAAGAAAGGAAAGAATATACCCAGAGGTTATGGAAAGAAATTTAATGAAGGTACAACTATGGAAATGCACAGCTACCACAAGAATGTGAGCAGAAATAAAAATAACGGGAATCAATACACATCTGTCATTAATAACTTTAAATATCAATGGACTGAACTCTCCAGTCAAAAGACAAAGACTAGATGAATGGATTAAGAAACAAAACCCATCTTTTTGTTGTCTTCAAGAAACCCATCTCACTTTCAAGGACAGGCACTACCTTAAGATGAAAGGATGGGAAAAAAATACAAAAAGTAAATGGTACGAAGAAAAAAGCAGGAGTTGCAATTCTAGTATCTCACAAAATAGATTTAAACTAAAACTAATCAGAAGAGATAAAGAGGGCCAGCTCATTCTGATCAAAGGAACAATTGACCAAGAAGACTTTACAATCATGAACATATATTCCCCAAACTCTGGTGTCCCCAACTTCATAAAATCAGTACTGCAGGACTTTAAGACCCAGATTAATCCAAACTCATTAATATTAGGAGACTTCAACATCCCATTGTCCCCATTACATAGGTCAACAGGCAGGACAGAGAATTAACAGAGAGACATCTGAATTAAACAATACCATACATCAAAAGGGCCTAACAGATATCTACCAAATATTCCACCCAGGCACCAAAGAAAAGGCTTTCTATTCAGCACCCCATGGAACTTTCTTGAAAATAGACCATATACTGGGGCACAAAACAAACCTCAACAAATACAAAAAGATTGAAATAATTCCTTACATTCTATCAGACCACAATGCGATAAAGCTCAAAATCAATACCGGAAGAAACCCTAGTAACTACATGAACACATGGAGATTAAACAACACATTCCTGAATGATGAATGGGTCAAAGGAGAAATTAAGAAAGAAATAAATGTATTCCTGGAACTCAGTGAAAAGGACAATACAACACAACAAAGCTGTTGAAAGTAGTCCTTGGAGGGAAGTTTATAGCTTTAAGTGCCTACATTAAAAAATCAGAAAGAATACAAATAAATGACATAACATTGTAACTCAAGACACTTGAAAACCAACAACAAATGAAACCCAAACCCACCACACAAGAAGAAATAACAAAAATCAAGCAGAAGTTAATGAAATAGACACAAAGAAAACAATACAAAGAATCAATGAATCCAAGAGCTGGTTCTTTGAAAAGATAAACAAGATTGACAGACTGCTAACATGGTTAACCAAAAGAAAGAAAGAGCACTTTCAAAACAACAAAAGCAGAGAAGGGCAAACTTCACAACAGACACCAAGAAGATCCAGAACATTATAAGGGAATACTTTTAAAAACCTATATGCTACTAAATTAGAAAACCTAAATGAAATGGATGGGTATCTATAAGCATGGGAACCATCAAAACTAAAGTGAGAAGAGATCACAAGTTTAAACAGATGCATAACACATAAGGAAATTGAAACAGTAATACAAACCTCCCATCTAAAATGCCCAGGACCAGATGAATTTACAGGAGAATTCTACCAGACATTTAAAGAAGATCTACATCCAATGCTACTTAATTTATTCAAAAAGATAGCAATGGAGGGAAAACTTCCAAATTTCTTCTATGAAGCCAGCATCACTCTAATATCAAAACCAGATAAAAATACAATCAAAAAATCAAAACTAAAGACCCATATCCTTAATGAACATAGATGCAAAAATTTTCAACAAAATACTTGCAAACTAAATACAGGCACATCTAAAAAATATCATCCACCATGATCAAGTTGGCTTTATTCCAGAGATGCAGGGATGGTTCAATATACATAAGTTAATAAACAGCAAAAATCATATAAATGGATTCAAAGACAAGAACCACATGGTCATCTCAATAGGTGCAGAGAAGGCCTTTGACAAAATTCAACATACATTTATATTCAAAGTCCTAGAGGGAACTGGACTGGAGAGAACACACCTCAACACAATTAAAACTACATATAACAAACCCACAGCCAACATCATTCTAAATGGAGAGAAACTAGAAGCATTCCCATTAAAATCAGGAACCAGACAGGGCTGCCCACTATCTCCACTTCTTTTGAACGTATTGCTTTAAACAATAAGACAAGAGAAGGCAATTAAAGGAGTAATAAATGGAAAAGAAGAGATCAAATTATCCCTTTTGCAGATGATATATTATATCTAAGAAATGTCAAAATTCCACCTGAAAACTCCTAGAAATTATTAACACATTGAGTAAAGTGGCAGTTTACAAAATTAATCTACAAAAATCTGCAACCTTTCTATATACCAATAAAAAGCATACATGGAAAAACTCCCTTTCACATTAGCTGCAAAAATAAATAAATAATAAATAAATAATGCAAGAATAAACCTGATGAAAGACATTAAAGACTTCTACAGTGAAATTTTTAAATCTTTAAAGAAAGAGACTGAGGAAGACATCAGAAGATGGAAGGACATCCAATGCACATGGATTGGAAGAATCAATATTGGGAAAATGACCTTCCTGTCAAAAGGCATTTATAGATTCAATGCAATGCCAATCAAAATCCCCATGACATTCTTCACAGAATTGGAAAAAAAACCCTAAGAGTCATATGGATGCACAAAAGTCCTTAGATAGCCAAAGCAACCTTGAGCACTTAAGAGCAATGCTGGGGGGATAAGTATATCAAATTTTACACTGTGTTACAGAGCTATAGACATAAAAACAACATGATACTGGCACAAAAATAGACCCATAGATCAATGGAACAAAATTGAAGACCCTAACATGAGTACATGCAATTTCACCCACTTGATATTTGACAAAGGATCCAATAATATTCACTGGGGGAAAAGCAACATGTTCAGCAAATGGTGCTGGTGAAACTGGATCTCCACTTGCAGAAGAATGAAACTAAACCCCTATAATGGATCAAAGACCTCAATGTCAAGCCTGAAACTCTGAAACTGTTAGAAGAAAATATTGACAATGATCTACAAGATATAGGTGTAGGAAAAGATTTTTTAAACTGGACATCAATTGCTCAGGAAAGAAGATCAAAAATAAACAAATGGGATCTCATTAAACTAAAAAGTTTCTGTACATCAAAAGAATCAATCAAGGAAGTAAAGAGAAAACCCACAGAATAGGAGAAAATCTTCACCAGCAACACATCTGAGAGGTTTAACATCCAGAATATATAACGAATTCAAAAAACAAATAAGAAAGGAAGTAACCCAATTAAAAGTTGGACTAAGAAGCTGATCAGAGAGTTCTGAAAAGAAGAAATAAAGATGGCTAAGAAGCATTTTAAAAGGTGTTCAACATCATTAGTAATTAGGGAAATGTAAATTAAAACCACTTTAAGATTTCATCTTACCCAAGTCAGACTAGCTAAGATCAACAGAACGACTGATACCAAATGTTGGAGAGGATGTGGAGAAAGAAGAACACTCATTCAGCGCTGATGGGATTGAAAACTTGTTCAACCCCTATGGAAAGCAGTATACAGAACTCTTAAAAATCTGAAAATGAACCTACTATGATTCTGTGATAACACTCCTTGGCATATATCCAAAAATCCATCCTATTGCAGCAACACTTGTACTACCATGTTTGTTGCTGCTCTTTTCACAATACCTAAGAGACGGAAGCAACATGTATCCCTCAACTCAAGTGTGAATAATGAAAATGTGGTTCATTTATATGACGGAGTTTTACTCAGCGGTAAAGAAAGATGAAATCATGAAATTTGCAAGTAAATGGATGGAACTAGAAACTGTTATAATAAGTGAACACAGACTCAGTTCTCCTTCATATGTGGATCCTAGCACCAAATCCTTATAAGTGAGTATGTATCCAGACATAACTACAGGAACCAGGACAACGACCAGAAACCAAGGACGTAAAGGAAAAAAAAAAAAAGGAATCTGAAAGAGAACAGTAGGAAACAGGCGTTAATAAGGGAGATATTGATAAAAATGGGGTTATTTTAAGGGGAGGGGTGAGGGAGGGTTATAAAAGGAGCCCTGTGGATAAAGGAAAAGAAGGAACTGAAGATAGGTGGGAGCATAGGAGAAGGGTATTTTTAAGGGACAAATGGGAAAAATGGGGGCATTTTAAATGGGGAAACCATGGTGTAAGGTTTAGATGATGCGGGAGATAAATAATACTTAGCTAGTTTTAAAAAGTCCAGTGGGAACCATATTAACAACCTACTGACAAATTATACATACAACTCAATGAATATAATATATGTCTAGGCAAAGTTTATCTGAGAACATTTGGTCTTTGCTCAAGTTTTATCTACATAGCATATGGTAATTAAAAGTACCAGAGTGGTGGAACTAAGCTTCTTGGATGTTTAACAGCTGTACTTTGAGGCCTATACTAATTTCATCAGAGGGACATAAAGGACAGTTTTTTTCTCCTTACCCTCCAAGGCTGACTAAATTCCAGGGGACTATGAGCACCTCTGAAAATGTCCTGTAAGTATGGTGTCTCACTTGTACTCTTGATCAATTAGGCCATGGAGACCCCACCAAATGGACTTGAACCAGTGTTCAGTCTACTAAGAGAAGGGTCAACACAGAGGAAAAATTTCTTCCATGCTTCAAAGTGAAGCCAGCCACAGTTGAGCAGGACCTTTGACTTATCTTCACATAGATGGAGCTGGTAAAACAAAGGAGCCAGGGGCTCCTTCCAAGCCGATGTGATCCCTGAGGCACAGATCCTCAAATGACCTTAAGAGTAAAAATAAATTGGTTAATCTGGCCCAACTGTATGTTCTTAAACACCCGAAAGGAAAATATAACCAAAGATTAAAATGATCAGTATATTTCTTTAAGAGTCCATGTGTATAATAGCTAAAGGCTATATAACAAGAAACGATGCCAAACAGGAGATGCCGTCCTTTGAGTTGTTGGTCAGGGTGGCCCAAGAGACTCCCAGACAGTAACCCAGCATAGAACTGGGAAAATGAATGGCAGAGCTGATCTTCCTAAAACAAGGAACTCTAGATAGGCTGACTAGATTCAGTGGATGGACAACAGCTGGGGACGCCAACAACACGGTGGACAGTAACAGGGATGACAGAGTATATGGCTCCAGTCGGGGGGACTATGGGAGGGTGCCATTTGGGTTTGTGGGTATATAGATGAATAAGATTGTTTGGGATGTTATGTATGAAATACACATACAAAAAAAATCAAATAAAAAATGAGTTATATTTGAGGAAGAAGCATAAAAATTTGCTTCATGTTAATTAGTAGAGGTGAAAAACATTACCTTTGAAATCTACCTGATGACTTTTTATCCATGCTCAGATGCCAAGGAGCTCAGAAAGTAACCGACTGTGACTAGTAATAATCAGATATAAAGAGATTAGAAACACATGTGCATCTTAGTGTCAATTGTATTAAAAATGAATTTTTCTGTGAAGCCAGCCACAGTTGAGCAGGACCTTTGACTTATCTTCACATAGATGGAGCTGGTAAAACAAAGGAGCCAGGGGCTCCTTCCAAGCCGATGTGATCCCTGAGGCACAGATCCTCAAATGACCTTAAGAGTAAAAATAAATTGGTTAATCTGGCCCAACTGTATGTTCTTAAACACCCGAAAGGAAAATATAACCAAAGATTAAAATGATCAGTATATTTCTTTAAGAGTCCATGTGTATAATAGCTAAAGGCTATATAACAAGAAACGATGCCAAACAGGAGATGCCGTCCTTTGAGTTGTTGGTCAGGGTGGCCCAAGAGACTCCCAGACAGTAACCCAGCATAGAACTGGGAAAATGAATGGCAGACCCCAATGTTATCTAAGGGACTATTGGCAACTGATTACTGCTAAATGAGGAAGAGTTTATCTTTCTAAAACAAGGAACTCTAAATAGGCTGACTACATTCAGCAGATGGATACATACTGGGGAATGGCTGGAGGCATGGACCACACAATGGACAATAACAGGGATGACAGAGCATATGGGCCAGTTGGGGGGAGGGAGGCTATGGGAGGGTGCCATTTGGGATGTGGGTATATAGATGTATAAGATTGTTTTTGATGTTCTGTATGAAATACAAAAAAAATCAACAAATAAAAAAATGAATTATATTTGAGGAAGTAGCATAAAATTTGCTTCATGTTAATTAGTAGAGGTGAAAAACATTATCTTTGAAATCTACCTGATGATTTTATATCTATCCTCGGGTGCCAAGGATCTCAGAAAGTAACCAACTGTGACTAGCAATAATCAGATACACAGAGATTAGAGGTGCATGTGCAAACATCTAAGTGTTAGTAGCATTCAAAATGAGTTTTTCTGTATGAAAGTCTATTTTAAAATGACATGGAGATCTTTTTTAAAGGTTAAAAGTTCATTCAATTTTATGTCTTATAGAGTTTATACTGAGTTCAATATTTTATAACTGTATTAATTCAACTGTGAACCTAAAAATTTACAGTCAATTTTGAAAGAGATGCATTTTTGCTCTGGAAATTGTTATTGAATATGTTAATGTTGTAATGAAATGCCTATTATAATCACATGGTTATTAAATAAATAATTAAAAAATATATTGTATCAAAATAAAAATTTCAGTAAAATTATTTTTTTAATTGTAGAAATCATGAATTGTATTGACAGAATTTTCAATTCCCAACAATTAAAACTTGACATAGTGGTGCTGGAATATTGCTTAGTGATTAGGAGCTCTTGGACTCTTCCGAGAGTGCCCATATTCATTACCAACAACAACCTGGCTGTTAAATAGCCATCTATAACTCCAGTTCAAGGGGACCTTATGCCGTCTTCTGGCCTCTGTGGGCACTGCACATTCATGCTGCACTTATATGCAGGTAAAACACATACACAGACAATAAAAGTGCATTTTAAAAAAATTGGCATGGTTTTAAATAAAAATTCATCCATAAGTCTTGCTCTTAATTAATGAAAAACATGTAGTAGATATTCTAAGTAGTTTATTTATTGGATTCCCCAAGGAATTGCATGGTGTGGATGCCGGTCAAAACATATGGGTGAATCTTTACTTAGAATGTGGAATTATATTAAACTAATGTTTGGCACTAAATTCAAAGGACTTTTATCTATTGAATTTTTTTCTTTTCATTTGCGATGGTTCTTGATCTTGAATTTCTAAAATGTTATACAGTAAGATTATAAGTGTGCATTTATAGTAAATACAGGCTCTTAGCATATTAAAGTCCTTAATAATGTTTTCTTTTATGTACTATGTCACTATCTGAAAGCTAATATCATTCTTGGCTCTTCAAGAGAATATATTGAAATTTCTATGTCTATTAATAGCAGTTTAACAAAAGTTTAACAATAGATTTCAGAAACTATGTGTACAATAACATTAGAAGCTAGATAGTTTAATAGACAAAGTCAAATAACTTTGGGTATTTTTGTAAAATCCATACACACTTACAAGCTTTTATTTTGAGATATTACATTACTTATAATTTGTTCTATAAGTAAAAACAATTCAAAAGGATTTTGATTTAGACCTCCATATAATTTATTCCATTAATATAATTGTAGACCTGTTCAAAAGAGGAAAAAATCAGTTGAAAAGAGTAATGAATGACAGATAATTGGAAATTATAAAACTTTACCTTTGAGGAAATTCTACAAAGACTCTTGAGAGAAATGGCTCTCATCTTGTAGACTTTTTTGTTATTAAACTTCATACATCAATGCTTTATTTAAATGCATTATTTTATGTTATATTTTTATTGAAATATGACTAAGATTAATATATACATATCTATCTGAAAATAGCTTTTTATTATTTTCTAGGCAGTTTTATGCTATTAACATATTTTTAAATGAAAAATTACAACATGATCTTTTCGGAGTTTGTATGTTACAGAGGGAAATTGATAGTGTATAAACCACTAAATAAAGAAGTATCACTGATTTTTTGCAAGGATGGGCCATAGAAGTTAAAAATTAGAGGAATAAATATGGAAACCCAAAATGTAGATAAATGCATGTCAGAGTTTCTAACTCCAAACTGTACTCTGAAATACTGTACCCAGTAAATAGACATCAAACTGTAGAAGGTATATACTTTTCATATTTGTAAACAAATATGGTAATTTCACATAATTCTGTGCGGGGGAAAAAACATCAAAGGAATTTTCACTTGAAAGATGATACTATATCACACACACACACATGCACAAACAGACACACACACACACACACACACACACACACACATATATATATATAGTATTTTTAAAATTTTGAGCTTTTTGAGATGGGGCCTCCCCATAGTCCCAGGTAGCCTAGCACTTGCTGTGTAATCTAGGCTAGCCTCAATGTCACAGAGATCTGCCTGCCTCTGCATCCTGAGTGCTGGGATTAAAGGCATGCACCACCATGCCCAGTGATCCTTATACTTTCATGAAAATTATTTTGTAAATGGAGGATTATTGAATCTTAGATGGATGTTTTGATTTATGGTACCTCAAAGTTAAAGTTAAACTCTAAGAAAAGTATTCCCTACTATTAGGTAATAAAAATAGTTATGTGGAATTAGACCACATAACAATTAAGAAAGCAATTCTACCATTGATTATTGTATATAATTAAGCCTATAATTTCTGTTATAATAACCAATGTAAGAAATAATACTGTAAAGAGGTAATAAAATATTAATGTTCATACAATAATGAACTATGACCTTAGAGAAAGATCTAGAACTTTAAATGCAATCTCCAAAATAAACAATACAGAACAGAAAACTTGAGTTCAAGTTTCAAAAAATGTGTATATTTAATTAATCATTGTCTTACATTCAGAGATGTGTTATCACATTAAGTTCTGACTAGCACTTATTTCTCTGTGGGGGAAACAGTGGTTACTTATTTGAATGATGCTTAGATTTTGTCTTAAGTATTGATTTTTCTTTATGTGTATGTGCGTATCATTCTGGAGGTATGAGTATGTGAGTGCAGGTCACCATGGAGGACAGAAGAGGGAGCTGTATTCTGTGGAGCTAGAGATACAGGCCATTGTCAGCTACTTTCATGGGTGGTGGGTGCTGAGAAATGAATCATTGTTCTTTGAATGAGCAACAAACACTCATCTATTGAGTCACCACTCAGCCCCATTATTTGGATTTTAGAGAAAAAAAAAGATGTGAGGATAAGAAAAATATGATCACTCATTTATTTTAAGTCATGAAATCCCGGGGGGGGGGGGGTTGGACACTTATGGGAGGGTATCAGGAGGAATGGGATTATGAAGATGATTAAGATGCTTTGTATGCAATACACAAAAACTCAATAAAATATTTTTTAAAAGGAGAGAAACGTGATTAAGAAGAGAGACCACTGAAGTGATCATAAAAAAAAATAATTCTAAGAAAGATAAAGCATGAGTCAATCTGACTGAACGTATAAGAACACTTACTTGTACAACACAGATTTTAACTGAATATGTGATAAAATACAAAACCTCAAAATTTAAGGACTAATATTTGATCAAACAGAAAATGTCAAAATGAACAGTAAACAAAACAGAAATAACCAATCAACCCCTCTTTCAGAATTTGAATAATGTAGCTGTAGTGTCCTGAGAAATGCACAGGTGCAGGAGCTACAGCTGTTCTCCATGTCAAGACTGGTCCCTGGCTAATGGCCAGGGAGGAAATGAAAGCCTCAGCTCTACGGACACAGAAAAATGAATTTGGTTAACAACCTCAGGAACATGAAAATTAATTAAACCCTAGTTTAGCCTCAGATAAAAATCATTCAGGATGAGTCATTGACTTAGTCTGTGAGACACTGAGCAAAGAAGTCAGCTAATCTATTCTTTTACATTTAACATTGAAACTGGGAAAATTAGTGGTGTGTTGATCTAAGCTTCTGAGTTTATGATACAAATAGCTTAAGTAGTTCTAATAGTATGATGGTATGATAGTAGTCATTGTATAATCTAAGCCAAACCAAGAAAGACCCCTTTCTCTATGTTAGTTATATATGTATAAAAAATGAAAGGCAGAGATGTGTATGAATCTGTGTCATTCTGCACATTTATTATGTAATTTCTACTAGAATAAATATAACATTTTCTGTTATAACTTTAATGCCAGACACCATGCTATCTGGAAAGACTTAAAAGGCTAAAATTTTTTCCCAGTTCTAACTGCATCTAACTATTTTCTAATCCATTGTGTGTTAAGACTCTAGAGAGTTGCAAAAGCATTATATGACTCATCAACAAAAAGTTAGGGCTAATAAAATTCAAATATTTTTATCTATTGTCCACTACCAGCATATCCTTCAGAGTTACTCAATTCTAGACAAGTGGAATTGTAAATAATTTGCCCAACTTATCATTTACAATTACATGTCATTGCTTATAGTGTTTCCTTTGCAGTGCGCTCCCCAGTGAATGTGTTCTTTAAAGTATTCATCCTTTCCACTCTCAATGACCTGTGTTTATGTTGTCTGTCACTCTAAAGTCTTTGAATAAAAATTCAGACAGAATCTTAAAATATATTTACCTTGGACATGAAAATTATTTTCATGTTAGAAATTAGTAATTATACTAGCATAGCTTCACATGGGGAGTTTTAAATAATGACTCCAAGATTATTGAAATGAATGCATATTTTGTCTACAAGTTGGAAATTATGATGTAAGCATAACTATTGATTTTGAGAAATTTTAATATTTCTAGCACTGATATATTCAGAGGGATTAACTTTGAAATATGGAAAAATATATGATTGAAATTGTTTTGAGTAAGTGAAGTATTATCTTGACTATCGAAAATGCTGCATCTGCCACCTTCCGTGATACTGGAGTGGGCTGTAAAATATCTGTAATTAGGTTCTTGACTAAGAATATTACAGTACTGACCAAGATCCGAGAACGGTTGCATTTTTCTCTTACTGTGACATAGGGACTATTACCATGAGTAGAATTTAATTAAAACATATAATTTAAAATATAGATCATAGTCTATGTATTTCCTTACATAAGTTAATTAATATTTTCATGTTTGCATAAACTTGTTTTCTCTTCTAAAATATAAAATCTATTGGCATTGGATACCATGTGATGTGTGTTAGTAAAGCTGTCTTCTAATAAGAGCTAAAGAGAGTAGCACTTTGTTCTACTCATTTTTGGTATATTTATTAGGAAGGGTTCTCTAGAGAAACACAATGGATATAATGTGTATATGTTATAAAACAGTGCTTATTACAATCACTTACACAATAGGAATGGATAGCTGAAAAACAACTGTTTGCATGCTGGAAAAACTGAGAACCTGGTAGCTGCCCAGTGACAAACTTGCATGCCTCAGCAGTGCCCATCTCATTCAGAAAACCTGGATGCTCCTTCGAAAAATCTTTGGCACTGATTTCACACAGCAAAACAACAACAAAAGCTGGAGTCTGATTTGATTGTTCATATGTACATACTTTAAGAAGATTCTATGATGTCCATGCGACATTTCCAACAGCCTCTACTGTTAGTGATCCATCACCACACTCTTTCCTCTACCCTGCCTTCCCATGTCCCACCCCATTTTATACTTCCTCTTCCATTATTTCGTTTTAATCCTTTATATTACAGCATTCTATCTCCCCTCCCTTTCTCTGCATGACCCCTTACTAGTTTCCTGACCTGTATGCATTTTCCAATTGTACCACACATATCTAAAATGTGAACTTAGCATACGCTTGTGAAAATGTGCAATGTTTGACTTTCTAGTTCTGGGCTACCTCACTCAGGATGACTGTTTCTAATTCCATTTACCTGTGGATTTCATATTTCATTTTTCTGAACATCTCAATGATATTCCATTCTGTAAACTGACCATATTTTTATTATCCATCCAGCAATTGATGGACATCCAGGTTGTTTCCATTTTCTGACTGCTGTGAATAGAGCAGCAAAGAACACGGATATAACAAATATCTCTGTAGCAGGAAGTAGATTCGTTTGGGGATCTGCTCAAGAGTGGTACTCCTCCATCATGTGGTAGATATATGCTTAATTTTCTGAGGAACATCCATCTGATCTCCATAGTGACTGCACCAGTTTGCAATCCCATCAGCAGTGAATGAGGATTCCCCTTTCCACTCATGCTTGCCAACATTTCTCATTGTTTGTTTTTCGAATCTTATCCATTCTCACTCTGGTAAGATGAGTTCTCAACATAGTATTAATTTGAATTTTTCTGATGGATCAGAATGTTGAATATTTAAAAAAATACTTCTTAGCCACTTTCATTTCATCATTGGAGAATTCTGTTTATTTTCATGCACTGATTTTTAATTGGATTTTTTTCTTCTTGATGATTAGTTTTTGTTGTTGTTGTTCTTTAGATATTCTAAGTCCTAGTCCTCTGTTAGAGGTATAGCTGGCACCTATTTTGCCATTCTGTAGTTGCTTCTTCACTCAAATGGTGGTGTCCTCTGTCATACAGAATATTTTAATTTCATAAGGTGCCATTTATTAATTGTTGATCCTAACGCTTGTGCTATTGGGGTCCTGCTCAGAAAGTCCCTTTTTCTGCCTATAAGTTCTAGTGTATTCTCAACTTTCAGCCCTATCAGATTCATGGTTTCATGTTTTAGGTTGATGTGCTGGATCCAAATAGAGTTGAAATTTGTGCAGAATGAGAAGTAAGCATCTGGTTTCATTCTTTTAGGAGTTCTGCAACAGGATGTTGTGTAGGGTAACTGATACTTGAGCTTGTGGGTGGTCAGATCAGTGTTGATTTTTGATGGGGGGATGGTGATGATTCCAATTCAGTGACAACCAATAGAATTTGTAAATACATCTCTTGTCTGGGTCTAAGGGCTGCTGCACAACCCCAGCTATGCCTGGGAGCACCAGGGAAAGCTTCAAGGGCAGGCAAGGTTTTGTAGAAATAACCAAATTGGGCCCATACAAAGGCAAGGAATTCTAAGGGAGGCCTGGGAATATGGAAACGTGAATAGGGAATGCTGGGATTTGGAAAGTCACCAGTAAGGAAGAAGCTTTGAAGTTCATAAACTGAGCTAGGCTTGGGAGAGTGGGGCAGCAGATGGACAGGGAATTCTGTAGTTGCTGAACTCACAAGTCTGTCTGGTGCATGGACTGTGCGCAACCCAAACTAGACCTGGGAACTACAACAGCATACACGGAATCCAGAATACAATACTGATATGGAAGTAATACCACTGAAATAACCTATGGAAAAATCAGGGGAAATGTGTGATAATGTTATAGTAAAGTATTTACACTTTTCATTTTTGAAAAATTTCAGGGTAATTTTAAGACCTTACTTGAATAACATTTTAACCTCACTGTGATATATGGTCCATTATAGCTCGGAATTTTGCAGGTGGTATTAACCATACTCACCAAGACTTTGATAAATATTAATTAAATGGATAATTTACTCAATTACTGTATAAGTGATCACAGTTATAAGTGAAGAGATGACTTGTTAAAGATGTGTTCATTGTTACAAAAATTTCTGGGTAGCTATGAATAAAATAAAAGTCAGTAGTTCAAAGAGCACCTATTTTTTTATTTATTTAAAAAGAACACTGGGTTATATTGACAATAATTCGCTTGTTATCCCTGAAATCTGAAGTTTTGCATCTATTTTCCACTTAGTCTTCAAACATAACATGTCTGATGCAAACATCATCATTTTTCATTCAGAATAAACAGCTCCCCTGATTTCCTTCACACTATTAGAAACACTGCACTTTTCCTATCCATCAAATCCAGCACACTTCTGATAATTTTGAAATGTCTTTTGTCTCCATTGCATATAACTAATTGCCTTACACTTTTAGGACATCTGTTAACCACATTTATTTTGACAACAACTAGATGTGGTAAATCTGGCTGTACAGATTTCGAGTTGAATAACTTCTACAAAAGCAGCTTATCCATTATTCAGCAGTAGATGTATTTCTCCATCACCTTTCTTACAGAATTCACTCATATTTACTTTCCTTCCTTGACAGTGTACAATGTGTTTAATCTTCTATACTTCAGTTCTACAAATCTTGACATGTAGTACAATTGTTTCACATGAACTGAACATGCTTCCTTGAATGTACAATAACTTATTTGATGTCTCAAACTAAGGCTGTCTTGACCACCCAAGAAAATGAACACCTGAAGCTGCAGCTTTGCCTATCTACTATATTCCTTTAAAAAATGATTTTTTATATTTAATTATATATGCATGTGTGCAAAGACGGATACACACATGTCAGTGCAGGCATGCACAGAGTCAGTTACAGGCAGTTAGCTGTGAACTACCTGATGATGCTGTTGGGAACCAAAACATTGGTCCTATGAAAGTGCAGTAAATGATCTTAGCCATTGAACTATTTCTCCAGTCCTCATATTCATACCTTCTTGATGCTTCTTCTCTGAGCAGTTACCATCCTCATTTTGTTTGTTTTGTTTTTTGAGAAAAGGTCTCCTGGGTCACAGTTCATCAAGGAGCCCTAGGTAGGAACTCAGGGCAGCAACTTGATTAGGAGCTAGAGCACAGGCCGTGAAGGAACGCTGCTTAATGCTTACTCCCCAGACTCCTGTTCAGCTTGCTTTCTTATGCAACACAGGCCCACCTGCCCAGGGGTGACACCACCCACAGTAGGCTGGGCCATCCCACATCACACAGCAATCAAGAAGATGCCCCATAGACATGCCCACAGATCACTTCAGTGGAGGCAATTCCCCAATAATGGCTCCCTTAACCCAGATGTGTCAAGTTGACACTAAAGCTATCCAGCAAACACCAAATGGTCTGGAATTCGCTATATAGATGAGGCTGGCCTGGATCTCGCTGATTTCTACCTGCTCTGCCTCCTGAGTACCGGGATTAAAGGCACGTGCCACCATACCTAGTTTACCATCCTCATTCGAGAACCACTTTTATGATTATACAGAAATCCATAAAAAGCACTTTAAGCTGATACTTTATTTTTTGCAACCAAACAGATTACATCAAGAATACTTTAAACTATCTTGTGGATGCTTTTAATCCCAGTACTTGAAAGGTAAAGACAGGCAGATTTCTGAGATGACCAGCCTGGACTACATAGTGAGATCCAGGCCAGCTAGGACTACAGGGAAACCCTGACTCAAAAAGACCAAAAATACTTTTTTAAAACTAATATTATCATCAGAATTCCTAGCCAAATCTCATGAATTCATATTCTAAGTGAGAAAAATATATAGAGTACAGCAGTTTTCAAGGTAATGTAGAAAAGTACAAGTGTTTAGTAACCTTGGTGAATTGACTTTCTCAGAGAAAGGTTTTTTTTCTTATACTTTTCCCTAAATAATGACATACTTTACTTATTTATATACATATTTTAATGAAACTATTTGATAACTGAAAGTTTGATTAGCTCCCTTCCTCAAGATTTGCTGTTTCTAGTTGTCGTTTCTTTATTCTGTGGGCTTTCTGGATTGCTTTTAGTACAGTCTGTAATTTTTTTTTATATGTGGCCATTGCTTTTCCTGTTCTGCTACTTCTGTTGTCAGCTAAATTGTATGCTAAGGTTTATTTAAGTATCTAGAAACAATAGCTTAGCCAGGCAGTTTACAACTCAGAAAATGCCTTTACTTTCTCCTTGAGTAGAATATAAAAGTCAGGCAGAGGTGAAAGACTAGGGCTTCTGTGGTCTTCCCTGAGTGTATGCAGGTCTCTGCAAATGTGTCTGGTATTTTAGATTCCCAGGAGTAGACTGATACTTTTAGCTATTCCTCAAAGCTTCTCATTCCTTATCATTTCTTCCAAAGTTGTTTGGTAATTCAATTGTTTCCTGTGTTTTGGAGCTGTTTCCAAGCATTAGCATTTATCTCAAGAGGCAATGGCCAACTCTTGTAAGATTCTGATAATAGTCTGAGTAGCTGTCTTCCAATCAGAGCCATTTCTTCTTAGACAGCATGAAAGAAAACACTTTGAACTCGTCCTTCAGGGAGTTAACCCATGGGTCAAAACTACCAGCACCCTTGCTCTTCAAATGAGGTCCTGCCTACTCATCTGATTCTGCTCCTCTGGTGCTAGCACCTGCACACAATTTGAGTTTTTTACACTTAAAAACATTGCATAGTTGGGGATTAAGTCTGGGAGCAATGGTAACATAAGGTTCTCAGTTGTTATGGAGACTCACACGTTGTTTCTGCTTATGTACTGTTTTCCTAACTGAAAAATTTTGGTTTAAAGAGTATCAAAAAGCTGATTTTTTTTTCTTTTGCAATTTTTCCTTGAATTTATGAAAAGGCAGATTTTTGGATTTCTTTATCCTGATATTCTCATTGACAAATTAGGAAAACTGAAGATATTTTACAATGCCAATTAGTCAGTCAGGAGTGTGGAAGAAGAATCCAGGCAGGCCAAGAGTGTGTGAAAGGTTCAGGAACTTGGCAAGTGCCAGGAAACGTCCTTACTTAGTGAGCCTGGATTGTAGGGGCAATTAAATTTACACTGAATTATTTTAGAGGATACAGGATAGGTATTTAGAGCTCTTTATGCCATCATACAATATTTGGATTTGTTTTGAGGCACTGAAGACAATAACTTAAAGCATATTTGTTAAATAATTTCCATGAGCATTATGGAAGACAGATGGTTTGAGAATGCATTTTTAAGCAAGAAGTTTAGTTATGGGGGCAATTAAGAAAAATAATTTTCTAAAAAGCCAAGATGGTGGTGGTAGCAGCTTTTAACAAAACATGACTCTGTGACCACCCCTCTGTGCCGCAGGGAAGAACTTCGCAATTATGAAAGAAAATGGCTGAAGAGACAAGATGGAGATGGAGGCAGCTCTCCACAAAATGAAACTGCATAAGAGGTCTCATTACTGGCTCCCCCTGGCCAGGGAGGAAAGTGCGAAGAACACAGTTCTCAGAAAAGGCAACCAAAACCTTGATCATGAAAATGAGCAACAACAACACATGTAAACGTTCTGTCACCTTAGCAAAAGCGAGGGGATCCCTTCCTATGAACCTGGAATTGTGTTCATTCCCCATAGACCTGAAGCTGGGGTCCCTTCCTATGAAACTGGAGCTGTGTTCATTCCCCACAGACCTGAAGCTGGGGTCCCTTCCTATGAACCTGGAATTGTATTCATTCCCCACAGACCTGAAGCTGTTGTCCCTTCCTATGAAACTGGAGCTGTGTTCCTGTCCTGTGAACCTTGAACTATGGTTTTCTCTCATGATCCTAGAGTTCTGGTCACCTCCCATCAGCCTGGAACTGTAGTTGTCTCTTTTGAACCTGGAAATGTTGTTGACTCCAATGAATCTGGAGCTGTGTACTCCCTTTGTGTGCTGGAGATGTGCCTGTCTCCTGTGAACTACAATTGAGATCCCACACCTCTCATGAGACTGGGACTATCATTGTCTCCTGTGAACCTGAAGCTGTGACCCCCATCCTGTGAACCTATACCTGAGATCCCTGCCTGGGAGCCTGAAGCATGGCCATCTTTTGTGAGCTGGAACTGTGATCTCTACCTGTGACCATTTAGGTGTGGTCCCCTCCTTGTGAGCAGGAGCTGTGCTCACTTCCTGCGAATGGAAGTTGTGATCCCCTCCTGTAAACCTGGAACCGTGGTTTTCACCTGAGTGCCAGGAGTTGTGGCCTGTCACATGAGCTGAAGTTGTGAACCTCTTCCATGAATCTGGAATATCAGATTCCTCTTTTGACCTGGGGCTGTGGTCTCTTCCTTAGAGGCAGAGTTGTGATCCTATCCCATAAACCTGGAGCTACAGTCCACTCCAATGAGCTGGAGCTGTGGTCCTCACCCAGAAATATGGAGTTGAAGGCCCCTCCTGTCAACTAGAATGGTGATACCCTTCTGTGAGCCAGAGTTGTGGTCCCATCCTGTGATGGAGCCGTGGTCTACTCCCATCAACCTGGAATTGTGGTCTTCTTTCCTGAGTTGGAACTATTGTGATCCCCTCCAATGAATCTGGCATTTTGCTCCCTTCCTATGGGCCTGAGACTGCAGTCTCTTCCCAGGAACTTTGAGTTGAAGACCTCTTCCTTCTATGAGTTAGAATTGTGGTACCCTCTCAAGAACCAGAGTTGTGATCTCCTTCTATGAGTTGAAGTTGTGGTCCTCTTCCATTAACCTGAAGTCACAGTCACCTCCAGTGAACCTAGAGCTGTGGTCCCCTCCATTGAACTTGGAGCTGTTGTCTCCTGTAAGTCAGCATCATGGTTCACACATCTAAATTGGAGCTATAGCTCCTCTTATGAGCCAGAGTTGTCCTCTTCTGTGAAGTGGAACTATTGTCCCCTCCTTTGAACTAGAGTTTTGATCCTGTCCTGTGAGCTGCAGCCATGGTCTCCTTCCATGAACCTGGAACTGTGGTACTATCCCATGAACATTAAGCTGTGGCCCCCTTGAATATCTGAAGCTGTTGTACTCTCCCATATACCTGAAGTCATGGCCTCCTCCTGTGAACCTGGAGCTGAGATCTCCTCCTATGAGCTAGAAATGTGGTCCCTTCATCTGGAAAGGTCATCCCCTCCTGTGAGTTGGAGTTCTGGCCCTCCCTTGCCCTCCCACTCCACATGAGCAGGAGATGTGGCCATGCCCTTGGAGCTAGAGAAGTGGTCCTCTCTTGTGAGCTAGAGTTGGGGTTTCCTCCAGTGAACCTGGAGCTGGTTCTCTCTTGTGAACCTGAAGCTGTGGTTCACTCTTGTGAACTGGAGCCTTGGTCCACTCCCATGAGCTGGAGCTATGGTTCCCTCTTGGGGGTTGGATTAGTGCCTCTCAGGAGGCAGAGTTGTGGTCTCTTCTAAACCAAGCTGTGATTCCCTCCTGTGAGCCCAGGCTATGTGCTCCTGTGAGCTGGAGTTGTGATCCCATCCCTTGGAGCTAGAGTTGTGCTCCCCTTTCATGAGCCTGAACCTTTGGTCCCCTATCATGAGCAACAGTTCCACATTTCTCTGGTGGTAGGCTGATGATAGAGAAGAGCATGGATGACTTCCTGATATTTGAGCAGCAATTTCAGTCTTTTCTGAGTGACAACGTTCCCCACAGCCCCATCTCCTGAGGTCCCAGGTTGTACAAGGCAGAGGCTTTGCCTCTCATGCTTGGGACATGGGAGGCTTTTGCTATTTGCATATTCTGGTCTTGGGTGGACTGATTCTCTGGAGTGGACCTTTTACCTCCCTTGAGACAGAGCCATGTACTCCTGGACATCCAAGTTTTGATGTTGGACCTCTCCATTCCTAGGCACTAAGAGGTTTTCCAATATTTTATATTACTCTTCTACAACCCCACTATGCTGTCACCTATGCACTGATTGGACTTATAGAGATAAAAACCATAGTCTGGGAGGTTAGAAAGAAAATAAATAGAAAGTACTATAATCACTAAATTGATATAGAACTCAAAATAAGAAGTATGCATTTATATCAGAATATAAATTCAAAACTCTAAAAAAAATAGTAAATGGATCAATACAAAATTTAGAGATGTTGAAGGAAACTGATGAAGTGACATGAAATGGAAGGAACACAGGGAGATGGGAGAAAGTATGCTCATAAATTTTGATCTCCAATCATTTCCATCAATCAGTGTGGAGGAAAGAAAACATAGTGTTGTAGTGAGTGAGGCAGCGCTCAAGAACACTACTGATATTTTGTTATTCACTGACACTAAACACACTGAGTAGGTCCTGAATATGCAGAAAAGAAAAAAAAATAACAGGTGTGTTCATGTTTAGATACTAGGGACTTAGGTTGTCCATCGAACATTGAACTGTGATATCCAAAAACTATTGGAAATAAGAATGGCTCTCGATAAGGGAATTTAAAACTGGCATTGTAGATTTGGGAAGATCTAGCTGTACACATAATGAATAAAAGAATAATATGCACAAATTTAAAATGAGTGAAGATTTCATATGATTCAGAATTTTTTTTTCTGATGGAACAGGAAGTCTGTAGTGAGAATTTGTTCAAATATAGAAATCAAGATTAACATTGACACTGCATAGTGACAGGTTAGCAAGAGGAAAGTTTAATCTTTTTGCTAAGTCATAAACAGGAATTTGGTTTTTAGTATTGTCAGTTGCAAGTAAATAAGCCAATTAAATCATGAAATATAATTACAAAAAACATAATCTTTGGCAATCAGAGAACATGTAAATCAGCCACCATTAGCCTCATTCCCAACCACAATTTGTTCTGAGAGATTTCAAAATAAGATTACATAATATTCTATGTCTTGAGAAATAGCATTACTTTCTATTTAAATAAGAACTAAACTTTATTTTTTAATTGATATTGTATAAGTGTAGTATATTGAGTACATAATGGAAACAGATAAAAAGAGGAACATATTACTGGCATTAATTTAAAATGAAGATTGTAATAATTTGCTATCATCACTGATCACAACATGCATCATCTTATTTTATTAAGGAAAATTAAGTGAGTAGTCCGAAATGAATTTTCAGTATTAATGACTTCACAGAATGAAATAATTTCTCAGTAATCCAATATATGAGGATTGAAGAAGACTTTTATAACTACACAGGTGTAAATATGTTAGACTCTCAATTCATACCATCTTTAATAATTACTAAGATATCTCCTCCAGTACAAAACCACAGACAGTATCCGAAGAAATTACTATGCCTTTCTATTGAAAAATCTTTACATATGGACACTATTTTTACTAATAATTTTCATTATAAAATATTCTTTGTTTCTCCCAAGTTTGAAACAATATATTAGTTACTTTTCCTTAACTGTGATAAGACATTATGACCATGGCAGCTTACAGAAAGAGTTTATTTTGTTATGGGTTAGCATTCATAATGATGCAGAGACCTGGGGGCCAGAGCAGAAATGCAAGTGATCACATTCAAGAAGGCAGAGGAAGCAGAGAGCAACTGGGAATCTGGCAAAGCTTAAGAACTGCCAAAACCCACCTCCAGTGATGCACCCAAAGAATAACATTCTCATTCAAACCACCACATTCTCCTTAGATATTTTGTCAAAGTACTTAGCTCCTGTCTGACTCTTACATTTTTTTTAGCTTTAAGCAAGTTTTATTGGGCTTTTGTGGATGCAAGTTTTATTTCTGAAAATAGAACAGTAAACAGAATATTTACCTTTCAAAAACTTTTTTTAAAGTTCTCTACAAAAATGAGAAAGTGTATGAATTTTTTTCTTTGATTTATTATTTATTTTTATGGGGCTTTTGGCTACTCTAACACTCCCCCCTCTGAAGAGGTAACCTAAAATCTTTTAAGGATTAGATACAAGCTCCCAAATACTTTCAACATTTTTGGCCTTTGGAACAGAGTATGTTGCTAAGAGGCCCAAGGACATTTTTACTTTTAGAAAGAAACTGGCTACTTTCCTTTGGGGTCTTTTTACCCTAACTCCCTAGCCAGTTCCTACCTCCTATTCTTATCACACCATCCTCTGAAGAGGTTACCCAAATTGCCAATAGGGAAACAGGACTTAGACCACTCTGGATTCTTCAATGATGAACAGGGACACAGGGTGAGGCAATTGGAGTACCCCTTCAGTGGGTCTATCTAAAAGACTCCCAAATTGCATAACTCTTACCTCTAAGGGGAAAAGAAAGTCATTGAATCACGAATAGGTGATGTGAAGGAGATGTAAAAGCAAGTGTACTTAGCATTATAAATTCTAGACAAAGAATTAGGAAAAAGTCAGAACAGGTTAATTTTCAAATGCTCATATGAGAGTCCATTGGAATTGCTTGACAAGAACTTCCAAAAGCATCCCTCTATTGGATTTCTCCTCATTTTTCTTTTGTCTTCCAAGGCTGGACTCTAGAGAGATGGGTTCAGCATTTGCTTTTATGTATTTTGGTAGCTTTTGGAGTGGTTAGAATCAGTGTCATTTCCCTTTCAAAGACTTCTAGATAAGGGGAGAAAACAAATTTACCCATCACTTTGGAACAATAACTGGTTGTCTCCCTTAGCTACAGGTGGGCACCTACAGTATTAGAAACCAATATTTCAGGTCTTACATGTGATCATCACTTTCTGCTTAGGAACAAAATCATCAGTGAGAAATAGCTGTCTAAATATTTTTTTTATAGATTTAAACCTAATGTCTGCAAAGTGTAATCCCTTGAACTCTTAAAGAAATATACTTATGACTTTATTCTTTGGTTATACTTTCATTTGGGTGTTTAAGACCATAGAGTTGACCAAAATAAATCTATTTTTACACTTAAGGTTATTTGAGTATCTATTCCTCAGGGGTCATATGGGCTTGGGAAGTGCCCCTGGCTCATTTCTTTTACCAGTTCCATCTATGTGCAGATAAGTCAAAGATCCTACTTGACCATGGCTGGCTTCTCTTGGAAGCATGGAGGAAATGTTTCCTCTGTCTTGACCCTCCTCTTTGTAGACTGGACACTGGTTCAAGTCCATCCTGTGGGGTCTCCATGGCCTCCTTTATCAAGAGGACAGGTGACTCACCACAGTTATAGGACATTTTGAGAGATTTTCCATAGTCCTCTGGAACTTAATCAACCTTGGAGGGCAAAGAGCAAAAACTGTCCTTTAAGTCCCTCTAACTACATTACTATAGGCCTCAAACTATGGCTGTTAAATATTGAATAAGGTTAGTTCCACCAGACTGGTACTTTTAATTATCATATGCTATGTAGATAAGGCTTGGGTAAAAAACCAAATTTACCCAGATAAACCTTGGCTAGGTACATATTTTGTTCCTTAACCTAGTTGACAAACTGTAACCATAAAAATTTTAAGATTATGTGTATACTATTTTTGTCTTATCCTTTATATATCATGACAAAGCTAAACAGACCTTTATCACTTGCTTAGGCTGTCTCAGTTTTTCTGTCTACTTTGGAAAATACCTCCATTTCCATATCCTTTTATCATCTTTTACATTCTTATTTTCTCTTTTTAAAAATAATTATGAGACATAATAGCATTAAGAAATAAATTTTCCTTCTTTTCCTGGAGATACTAAGCAATGCTTATTCCTTTTTTTTTTTTTTTTTTTTTTTTTTTTTTTTTTGTCTGTTTGAGACATGGTCTTCCTGTAGCTCCAGCTAGCCTGGAACTCACTATGTAGACCAGGCTGGCCTTGAACTCACAGAGATCTGCCTGCCTCTGCCTCCTGAGTGCTGGGATTAAAGGAGTGCACCACCACGCCAGGCTTGCTTATGCCCTTTTAAGGTTCTAGTGTCAAGCCAATGTTTGATTAAAGTTTTACTGGGGAACCAATGAATTTATTGAGCTTATTTACTGAGATAACTGTAGGTTTGCTGAGGTGTATTTATGACCTGAGGGTATTCACACTGGAAAGCCTCTACCCATCATGGGTCATGCCTTCTCTTCCTAGCCTTCCCCAGATTATATACTTTAGACTTCCCCAAACCCAGGAGGCCATGTGTGATTAGTGCCAAATTACATACATATGGCTTGGAAGAGTGGCTGGATAATCAGGTGAGGGGTCAATGACCCTGCTTGGCCCTCCTATAATGAATGAGTACAACAGTCAACAAGCCCAATTGTGATGATATTTAGCTATCAGGCTCAGTGGAAGTCATGATGATGATAGTTATTTCATGCAAAAGGGACTCCTGTATAGCATCATTTTATTAAAAGGACTTGGAATTTAAAAGGATTTGGTGCTCAGATTCACATATGCAGGAGAACATGTGTCGTTTGTTTTTCTGAGTCTGTGTTACTTCACTTAGTATTACAAATTCTAGATCCATCCATTTACCTGCAAATCTCATTAGTTCATTTTTCTCTACTGCTGAATAGAACTCCATTGTGTAAATATACCAAATTTTTGTAACCGCTCATCAGTTGAGGGGCACTTAGGTTGCCTCCATCTCTTAATCTCTTAGCTATTCTGAAAAGAGCAGCAACAAACACGGTTGTACAAGTGTCTCTACAATAGGATGAGTCCTTTGAGTATATGCCAAGGAGTGGTATAACCGGGTTATATGGTAAGTTCATTTTTAGTTTTTTTAAGAGTTCTCCACACTGTTTTCCATAGAGGTTGCATGAGTTTGCAATCACACCATCAATAAATGAGCATTCCCCTTTCTCCACATCCTTGCCACCATTTGGTATCATTTGTTCTCTTGATCCTAGTCAGTCTGATTAGGGTAAGGTGATACATTAGGGTGGTTTTAATTCGCATTTCTCTAATTACTAATGACATTAAACACTTTTTGAGATATTTCTTAGCCATCTTTCCTTTGAGAACTCTCTGTTTAGATCTTTAGCCCATCTTCTAATTGGGTCATTTGGTTTCTCAATTCTTTGTTTTTTGAGTTCTTTATATAATCTGGATCTTAAATTTCTGTCAGATGTGTCACTGGTGAAGCTTTTTCCCATTCTGTGGGTTTTCTCTTCACTTTTTTGATTGTTTCTTTTACTGTATGGAGCTTTTTAGTTTAATGAGGTCTCACTTGTTGATTGCTGACCTTAATTCCTTAGCAACTTCTGTCCAATTTAGAAAATGCTTTTCTATACCTATGTCTTGTAAGTTACTCTCAATATTTTCTTCTAATAATTTCAGGGTTCCAGTTTTATACTGAGGTTTTTGATCCATTTGGAGTTGAATTTAGTGCAAGGAGAAAGATAAAGATCTTCTACAGGTGGAGATCCAGTTTTGTCAGCAACATTTGGTGAAGTTGGTCTTTCCTCCATTGTGTGTTCTTGGCACCTTTGCCAAGTATCAGGTCATTGAAATTGTGTGTACTCAGGTTTGGGTCTTCAATGATGTTCCATTGATCTATGTGTCTATTTTTGTCTTAGTACCATGCTGTTTTTAAGCCTATACCTCTGTAGTATACTTTGAGATCTGGTATAGTAATCCCCCCAATGTTGCTCTATGTGCTCAGGGTTGCTTTGGCTATCCTGATTCTTTTGTTCTTCCATATGAATTTAAGGACAGTTTTTATCTAATTCTGTGATTCTGTGAAATATGTGATGGGAATTTTGATTGTGATTACACTGAATCTATATATTGCTTTTGGTAGGAAGGTCAATTTAACAATATTAATTCTTCCAATCCATGAACATGGGAAGTCCTTCCATCTCCTTCTATCTTCCTCAATCTCTTTCTTTAACAATTTAAAATTTTCATTGTAGAGATCTTTGGTGTCTTTGGTCAGATTTATTCCAAGATTTTTTTGCTGCAATTTTGAATGGGAGCATTTCCCTGTACTCATTCTCCAATTGCTTATGATTGATATATAGAAAGTTTACTGATTTTTGTAGATTGATTTTATAAACCTGCAACAATACTGAAAGTGTTGATCAGTTCTAGGAATTTTCTGGTGGAACTTGTGGCATCTCTTAATTATATTATCACATCAACTGCAAAAAGTGATAGTTTGACCTCTTCTTTTCCAATTAGTACTCCTTTAATTTCCTTCACCTGTCTTATGGCTTTAGCAAGAGTTTAAAGCACTATGTTGAAAATGAATGGAGATAGTGAACATCCTTGTCTGGTTCCTAATTTTAATGGGAATGCTTCCAGTTTTTCTTCATTTAGAATGATGTTGGCTATGGGTTTTTGTATATACCTTTAATTATGTTGAGTTATGTTCCCTTCAGTCCAATTCCCTCTAAGACTTTGAACATAAATGCATGTTGAATTTTGTCAAAAGACTTTTGTACATCTATTGAGATGACAGTATGATTTTTGTCTTTCAGTCCATTTATATGATTAATGATGTTTATTGACTTGTGTATATTGAACCAACCCTGCATCTCTGGGATCTATTTTATCATGGTGAATGATCTTTTTTATGTGTGTCTGTATGTGGTTTGCAAGCATTTTGTTGAGAATTTTTGCATCTGTGTTCTTTAAGGATATAGGTCTATAGTTTTCTTTTTTGGTTATATCATCTGTAATTCTGATGGGCTTTCCTTTGTATGTGCCTTATTGTTTTTCTTTTTCTGCTTTTGGTATTCTCTTTTAGATCTGTACATTTGGTGTTTTTACAAATGATATGTTGTGGAGAGTTTCTTTTCTAATCCTCTCTATTTGTGGTTCTATGTGTTTCCTGTATTTGTATGGTGTATGGTGATGTCTTTCCTTAATTTCAGGAAATTCTCTTCTACAATCCTGTTTAAGATATGGTCAGTACCATTAACCTGAAATTCTTCTCCTTCCTCTATTCCTAGGATCTGTAGGTTTGGTCTTTTCATGGTGTCCCACATCTCTTACATATTCCATTCCTGTGTTTTAAAATTTTTCCATAATCTTTGTTTGGGTGGTCCCATTCTCAAACTTTTTCCTCCAGTGTCAATATTCTGTTTTCCACTTCATTCATTCTAGTTCTGAGGCTTTCCACTCTTGTTTCAAGTTGGCTTCTTGAGCTTTGCACTTCCTTCTTCATTTCTGCCTGAGCTTTCTTCATTGTTTCTCTTTTGTGAATTCATTCAGAAATTTAACTCTGTCTTCTTTTAGCTCTTTGATTTGTTTGTTCGTGTGTTCTTTAAATTTATTGAATTCCTTGATCATGTTTATGATTGTTCTTTTAAACTCAGTGTCCTGGGTTATCTCTAGAGAATTCTCCTTGTAGAAATCTTCTGCAGGATTGGTGGGCTTTGGTGGGGACATAGTGTTTTGCCTTTCCATTTTATTATTCTTTCATTGTGATCTTGGCATGTGAATTTCTTTTGTTATTTATGATTCTGGTATGAGAATTAAGTTGAAGCATGCTTCTGTTTGTATTATCAGGGTGCCTACATCCTTCCTTTATTGAGTATGCTAAGCTGGTTGATACCGGGTTCATGTTCTGTCAGGTATAATTTGGAGGGAATTGATGGTTTCCAAATCAGCTATTGAGGAATAGCCACAAAAGCCCAATTCAGGTTCCAGTCATGTACATTCAGGCATCTTTCAACACATGGAGGCAGGATCTGGGTGCTCTCAGGCAGTACCCTGCATTCTCAGGCCTTCTACCAGAGGGAGGCCAGAACTCAGCACTCTCTAGGGGTTGCTGGGATCAGAGCTGCTACACCAATGGAGGTCTGAACCCACCCTCAGACTCTTCTTAATAACTCTTTCTCCTTGTCAATAGGCTTCACCTTCACCCCATGTCTTAGCTCCAACATTAAGCTTTTTCTTGATCTTTCTCAACCCAAATTGTTCATTCTGCACTTCTTTCTGCCCCACTTATGCTTTTACATTATAGGTTACCTTTAAAAGCCACAACTTTATTCTACATTAGAGTGTCTTGAAATTTCCTATACCAAAAAATTAATGCATTACTTTTCAACTTAGCCTTAAGCAAGCTCTTGGACTGTGGACAGACAGCAGCTAAATGCTTTGGAAAAATGTTTCAGAACTACTGCTTAAGTCTTTGTTTCCCTCTGGAGTTTCTCTGGACTCAGCAGTACTTTCTTCCAGGCTCCTACTAGAAAGGAACATTAAGCACTGTTAAAATATTCAATCACTTTTCTAGTCCAAACTTTCTTTTTTCATTTCTTTTTCTTCTTTTTTAGATTAATTAATTAATTTATTTATTTGTTCACTATGGAGACCAGGCTGGCCTTGAACTCACAGACATCCGCATGCCTCTGTGTCCTAAGTGCTGGGATTTAAAGGTGTGTGCCACCACGTAGGGCTTCTAGTCCAAACTTTCAACGTCTTCCACATTCCTTCAAACACCATATGATCAGGCTCTTCAAACAGCCCACTCTCTGTTACCAAATTCTTTATTAGTTACTTTTCTGTTGCTATGATAATACACTGTGACACAGGCAACTTACGGAAGGAAGAGTTTAACTGGCCTAAGGTTCAGAGGGTCAGAGTCCATAATATCAAGGGAGGCATGGCAGCAGAGGTGGCTGGAGCAGAAAGCTGAGTGATCACATCATCAAGCAGGCATAGGAAGCAGAAAGCAACTAGAAATCTGGAATGCTTTAAAAATTCTCTAAGCCTGACTCCCAGTGATATGCTTCCTCCAGCTTGTCCATACCTCCTAAAACTTCTGCAAACAGTGTCACCAGCTGGGGATAAATGCATAAATACTTGGAGCCTATGGGGAACATTCTCATTTAAACCACCACAGTTTCTTAGTTCAGGTAAAAATCACAATATTCAAAATCAAGCAGAAGAAGACACAGTAGCCCTTTGAATCAGGTTTGTCGATATCTGCTTGGGATTCTGTAATCTACACGGGTATCTTCTCAAACTTTTATAAATTAGCCACACTATAGGCCAAGCTAAATAACTCTTACTATGAAGCACTCAGGCTATTGTGGCACTTTCCCCTTCAGTCTTTCTTCTTTTATTTGAGACAGACTAATAGATATTTTATTTGCTTCTTCTTGCTGTGGTCCCAGGGCTAAAAAAAAGTTTGTGGCATGATGGAATAAATGTATAATTGAATGGAAACATTGGCATTTCTATTCTGGCAGTTGAAACGTTAAGAGAAGCAAAGAACAAAAAGTAAAAATAAATAAATAAATAAAAGACCTGGTTTTCTTTTTATCCGGTAAGTTATAAGGAGTGTAGTTAATTCATTGGTGTTCACCAGTAATATAAGCAAAATAATATTAATAAAAATTTAGACCTAAATTTGTAATATTGCTATAAGCACTTGAAAACACTGCTTCCCACATCATACTTAATTGTGCTATATTTGGAATATATGTAATCTTTCAATTGAGGATAAGGTTTTAGACAGATCTTGATATTTTTAGCATAATTGCTGAAAAGATGCATTTTCTATTTTGTTTTAATAGCTCCATATCTTAGACCCTTTTACAGTGTGACCCAGGAAAATTCACTTATCTCTGAATTACTTTCTCTTTCTTTCTATTGCAAAAACAATTGCTAACATGTAAGACACACTAATTGAAATAGTTAGGAGCTCAATATTTGATCATTTAGACACATCAGTTGCTAAAATATTTTATTGGCACTGTTATTTTTTGGTTGTCTATTTTATTCCAACAAGTATAGTATGAAGGAAAATAATTTGGAGACACTAAAAATTATTCTAGGCATACTGGTTATGATGATATTCAAAATTTTTGTTTGCTTTCTTTATTTGTTTTCTTTAAAAAAGAAACAACAATGAAAATTAGATCTGGCCAGATGTGGTGGGGCAAGCATTTAATCACAGAACTCTACCTTAGGTGGCAGAGGCAGGCAGATCACTTAGTTTGTGGTCAACCTGGTCTATATGGCAAGTTCCAGGCCATCTAGGACTAAATAGTTAGAACTTGTCTCAGAAAAAGGGAGGGTAAGAGGGGACCTAGAAAGATGGCTTAGGTGTTAAGAGCACCAGGACTGCTCTTGCAGATGAATCTGGGATGAGTTCCCAGCATTCACATGGTCCATAACTCCTGTTCCAAGGGTTCCAATATTCTCTTTTGACCTCTGAAGGCACTACACACAGGTGGTGTAGTTACATACATTTAGGCAAAACACTCATACGGGTTTAGAAAAATTAGAACTGAAAAAAAAATCATGTTCATTGGCAGAAATTAGCTAAGTTGTGTTTGGAATTTGATAGTGATTTCAGAAGTAAATAAATAATAGATGTTGGAGTGAAACTT
>NW_008343214.1:115217-120097 GCF_000622305.1 Nannospalax galili | reverse complement strand
GCTTTATTTCAGAATAATTTCATTATAATTATAATTTGTGGATATGCATTATTATAATGAAATTTACACTTTGAAACATTTTTTAAACAGAAAGTTAGATAAATAGCAAGTATTTTCTCATGTACAAAGTCATTGATTATGTAATTATTGAATGGTTTACTAATATTGGATTTGTGTGCTATTGTTCCCCTTTTCAATGAAGAAAAGAGAGACAGCCTGGTTCTCCATGTAAAGTCAATATTCTACTGTTATCAAAGTTAAATCTTTTCATTATCCTAAGATTGTTTACGTTTTATAACTTAGAGAGTAATAAATCCTACCTTCCAAAATCAAATGATTTTTATATTAAAGGCACTTTTGAATCCTTTCAATCACTACTTAGTTCTATGAGATATAATTTAGTAAAAAGATATTTTTAACTTGAACATTTGAGAGAGAGAGAGAGAGAGAGAGAGAATGGCCTCTTCCACGATGCTCACAATTACCTAAAGAAACCTAATATTATTATATTCTGCATTTACCTGAAATTGTACCCAGTGTTATAGTTAATTTTCCAACTTAGAGTGGTAAAATAGTGTGTATTATTATATCACCAATCATAGCAATATTGTTCTCTATATTATGAAAATACTACTGATGCTTTTGTTTTTAGGGGCTAGTTTTTTTAGTCTCTTTTGCTCATCTACTTGGCCAGAGTAAGAGGATACCAGAACATAGCTTGATTCAAGAATAAAAAAATAAGGTGATGTATATTTCATTTGAGGAAAAATGTTATTTAAAAATTAACTGCTTGGAATATTCATTCAGCAAGAATTCCTTTCAAAGAAAGCATTCGTTCAGTGGCTAGACATTTGCTGATTATGTGCTCACAGATGCATTAAGCATTAGTGGTTTCTAATTTAGTTTTAGGGATGTTTTATGTTTACAAATAAATGGGGAAAATCCAAGACTAATTTTTGAGTCTTTCCTTAAATTTATATTTCTTCTGAGGCAATTTGGTGGAAATACCTAATATCAAGGACAACCGGAGTATGTCTTGGTAGATTTAGTTATTATGTTCAGATAAGAGCAGTGAGCAACTATAATGCAAAAAATGTGCTTTACTAACAGAATTTCATAAGTATTCACAGTTCAGAATTTAATAACTTATGTAGAATGTTTAATATTTTCTACTCTTATTTCAAATATGATTAATATATTACTAAAGGTTTGGAACTTGGGCTGAACATAGAGTTCATTTAATCAAGCAGACTTTCTGAAGTTTAATCACAGATTTTTACACACTTACATTTCACATTTTATTTAGCATAGGTTAAATTTGACCAATATTTTATATTTAAAATTAAACATTTGTGAACATTGTTAGTTTTCCATTATGATTGTAACTTGGTCATTTGTAGAGAAATCTAGATTTGTTTAACAAATGCTGTTCACTCATCCATATATAAATTGTCCATCCCTGCCTTGCTACAGTTCTCTTATCTATTGAATGAAGAATGTGTATATGCTTCACTGCTGTAAATACCTCTTCCTGGCAAGGAAATAGTGCAAGTGTATGAATTATTAGAAAATATGGATATTCTTTATTTTTTGAGTTAGTTAAAATGGCTTCTTTGAACACAATATCAGGGAAATCCTTTGCCTGTTTCTCTTTTAGGTGTAAAATTTGTGTGTAAGAGACTATCTATCAATCTATCTATCATCTATCTATCTGTCATCAACCTATCTATCATCTATCTATCTATCATTTATCATCTATCTATCTATCATCTGTCTATATCATCTATCTATCATCTATCTATCTATCTATCTATCTATCTTCTATGTCTCTGAAACTCACATTTCTTATTTACCTACAGGACATAATGCTTTCTGATTCTGACAGGGATTACAATTGCACAAAGATTTTTAAGAGAGTGATGCTACACATGCTTAACAGGACACAGTGGAGGCATTCACAGTGAGGGACATCAGGGTATGCACATTGGCTCAATAGGCCTTAACATATATGCCAAAAATGCATGAAGTCATGTGGGTGGGCTATAGGGGTTGCAGATAGTGAAGGGGGCACTAAATAAGATTAAGAATTATTATACAAATTACACAAAATTCAATAAAGATACATTTTTTAAAAAAACTAGTACCTGATGAATTTGAGCCATTTTGATTAGAGTTCTTAAACAGTTACTTTACATTTCTCTTGATAGATATTCCCAATTATAAGTCCGAAATCAAACTAATATCTTTTTTATATGAGAATGTCTTGTAATTCATGCCTCTAGAATGAAAGGGGACTTCTCAGACAGACAGTAGGAAACAGCTAAATTAAAGCTACTAAAGAACATGGGTACTAGAAAATTGAACGAATAAGAAAAAACAATAAAAATAACTATATGTAGTATAATGAAACTTGTCTCTTACCCCATAATAAAGGGGAGCAGCTAATTCTTCTGAATGAGGGATTAATTAGAAATAGAATAGCTATACTGAATCTAGAAAGAGCAATAATTTTGACTGCAAAATACAGAAATGTTTTCTATGAAGAGTAAGTTTATAGGGAATGTAAAGTATAACATACTACATTTTTTTTAGACTGAATCCAGCCCTTAACAAAACTTGCATGGAAGGAAGTGAAAGATGTTGGAGAGAGGAAGAGAAAATGTGCTCCAAAGAAGTTATGAAGAATTTACAGAGAACCTGACAGAATGTGGTTTAATTTTTACTGAGCTAGTAATCAATTGGAAAGTTCAAAAAAGTGAGTCACGTTTTCCAATCTGAGAAAACTGGTAAACAGCCAACTGTTTCTTAAGCAGATGTGCATGGGCAACTTCCAGTGCTGCCCACTGCACTTCATCACTTCACTTGATAAGAGTAAAATGCACCCAGTGGGCTTGAGAAGTAGATTACGCATATTATGGTAGCCAGAAGAGCTGATTGTCTTTTCATCCCATTGGAGGAATGCAGAGGTAGCCTAAGTGGACACTACTCAATAGAGTGTGTCACAGCTGAGATAGATTGAACTTAGGTAAAACCTAATCTTAGAAATTAACTGCTAAAGGAATCCTGTTCACTATCCCTTCTGTAGAGAGATATTATCTTAGTTTTGCAATGGTTGTCTTTAAGGAGAGATCTGTACACATCTTTCTATCTCTAAGTTCTCTAAATATGAGTAATTGTGTGTGAAGGCCAAGGCATAAATTAAGAGATTCTTTGAGTTTCCTTTTTGACAACCAGGAGAACACATGAGCAGACATTTTTATGAATGTAAGAAAGTAAACATTAGAGACATCTAAGAGTGGTCCTGCAGCAGTAGGGAAACCAAATTTAGCAAGCTAGAATTGTAGTAGATGGTACAATTGTGGAATAAACACTCATCTTGGACAGAAACAGAATAAATACAGCACAGAGTTGTTTAGGAAATAATTCAGAGACACAGGAATCTGATTATGTTTTTAAGTTTTAAATTTGCACACCCTACTATGTGTACAAAAACCTAGGATGAAATATAGTGTTTACATTTTAATAACTTCACTGTGGATCCTATGTGGTTCTGAACACTGAACAAAGATCAATTTATGAACACAATTTTATTAATAACTAGACATGATTATGACATATAATACATTTGGATTTGGGGGGTTGGATTTTAGATTTGAAGACAGTTTAACAGATGGACTAAAAGAAAAAATAATATTAAGTTGAAAATTATTTTGTGATTGTTCTGATACATTGATCTGGTATCACTGCGTTGGGTGGAACAGAACTGATGAATGAAATGGCTAAACCTATTTGAATAAAATGCTTACATGCAACATGTAAATCAAGAGCCTTTGGAACTTGCATGGGAAAATATTTAATAATCATACTAAGAAAATAAATGTAAATGATTTTCTGCATACACATGGGTTTTGGTTTATGTAGTTTATGTTTTATCCAGTTTATACATTTGAAGTACTAGCCATATATTCAATTGTAGAAGTCAACATGTTGTTAGATAAGGAAGTCTGGTGCTCTTTACTGAGACCATATGGAGATACAATTACAGATGTAATTAGTACATGAATATTGTGTGAACTGAGAATTTAAAATATCACTAAGATAATGCAGATAGAAAAAATGTTTAAGAAACGATCCTGGATAACTACAGCAGAGGTTGAGGAAGTAGAATCCTAAAGGAGACTCACTGTATTACGCAAACAAATAAAACAGAAAGAAAAGGAAAACAACTGTGGGCTTCCTGGGAAAAGAGAATTTTGTTTGTTTAATTCCCTGATCTATCATGCTCTCATGAAAGAAAGCACTTCACATGTAATAGGCACTTAATATTTGTTGTAGAAAAATGTCTATGCAAAAAAAAACTGTTGACTGCAGAATTATGTAATGTGTGAAAAGTAATGAAATGGATGAAACATCAACAGAAGTCCACTTTAGATTTGGCCTGGTGACATACCATTGTCAAGGTTAGTTAAATATGCATTAGGTTCTGTACAAACAAGATGGTAAATCATTAGTCAGTGCCATGAGTCATGTTTGTACAAGACCAGCAAAACCAAACCAAAGAAGAGCATTTAATTGGTGTTTTCAGAACCAAACATAAAAATAAAATATTGCCAGAAGATCCAATTTGTTTCTTTCTTATGTGAGGATATAATTTTATATGGTAAACCAGAAGTTTCTTATTTTGATGAGTTTGAAAATTGTGTGCAGCATTTATCACTATATAAAATTAGACATGGAACAGTTCCATCATCATGGGTTGTTACCCCATCTTCTATTACTGTTTATTCCCAATCCTCTGCTGTAGGCCTCCCCAGAGTCTTGAGTAAGCTACCGTCTGTTTTATTTTTATTATATGTGAAATTTATATAACTAACAATATA
>NW_008343214.1:108206-115100 GCF_000622305.1 Nannospalax galili | reverse complement strand
AATGAATTTTTCTGTATGAAACTGTGTATTTTAATAATGAAACTGAGATCTTTTTCAAAGTTTAAAACCTCTTTTAATTTTATGTCTTATTGGGTTTATACAGAGTACAATATTATGTAACTGTATTAATTCAACTGTAAACCTAATAATTTACAGCCAGTTTTGAAAGAAAAGCATCTTAGCTCTGGAAATTGTTATTGAATATATCAATGCTGTTATAATGAAATGCCCCTTCTAATCATAAGGTTATGAAATAAATAATTTTAAAAAAAGAATGAAAAAAAAAAACTACTTTCTGGCCCAGTTTGCCTAAGCCTGCTTCCAATATTGCTCATACTCTGGTCCTAGACTGTGTCATCAAGTCAGCATTGCTACCATCCATCTAAGCAGTGAAATTCACTCTCCAGAACCACTTTATCTAAATGGTCAAGGTTAGAATTTGTCAATGTAAGAACTTCGGGTATAGTAGTCTGAAATGATGTAGACGCTGCATTCACCAATAGCTGTCAGAGTCTGCGAAGGTTAGTGCTGTCACTTTGAAAGAATCTAGAGGCCCTGGGATATGTGCTTCTAGACATGCCCATGAAGGATTATCTAGATTAAAGTTAGCCTCTGATATGTCTGTGAAGGACTACCTTGATTATGTCAACCGATATGACAATTATGTCATTTTAACTGTTGGTAGGACTATACAAAATGGAAGAAGTGAGTGGAGCACCAGAAGGCATGCATTTATTGCTTTCTACTTCCTGAGGCTAATGCAATGTGACCCTCAAGCTTCTGGTGCTGTGACTGCCCGCCCCCTGTGTTGGACTGTGACCTGAACTGTGAGCTAGAATAAACCCTTTCTCCTCTAAAAAATAAAATTGTTTTTATTGAATTTTCGTGTATTTCATACAAAGCATCTCAAACAATTTTTATCATCTTTATATCCCCATCCCGACCAGCATCCTCCTATAGCCCCCCACCTCTCTGGAGCCACTATAATCTGTCATCACTGTTATGGTCCCCTGTGTCAAGTCAGTGTCCCCAGATATTCCCCAGTGCAAGTCATTCCACTGAGGTCTAGTCAGCCTATCTAGAGTCCCTTGTTTCAGGCCGATCATCTCTTCTTCATTAGTAGCAATCAGTTGCCAACATTTCTTCAGATAAGATTGGGGTCTCCTGTTCATTTTCCCGGTTGTATGCTGGGTTTTTGTCTCTCTGAGTTTGCATGGGACTTGTGTATGCTGGCACCATTGCCACAGAATCATATGAGCAGGTTGCCAGGATCTTCTAGGACTCTGTTTCCATATGGTCATGTACCTCCTCCCTGGCTCTTACAGTCTTTCCACCCCCTCTTTCATGATGGTCCCTGAGCTTTGCAAGGGTGAAGTTTAATATAGGAGCCCTGTCCAAAGACCAGCATTCAGCAGACTCTTGTTCTCCACACTTTGGCCATTTTTGACCTTTTGTGTTCCTGGCCTTCTGCTGAATGAAGGAGCTTAATTAATGAGAACTGAGAGATTCATTAATGTCCTTTTTACCCTTGTTCTATGTTCCACAAGCCTTACGTTTAGAGGTTGCATTATAGAAATGTCACTTAGGTCTGGGCAATATGCTTTTTTCATTTATTGTTTATGAAATTACATAAATTGATTTTCAGATGTAAAATTTGTTTTGAATTAATGAAATGCCTCATTCAGCAATAGTGTTTTATTATTTGTGTCAGTGAATGAAATTAATTTTGGTTTTTTGCATCTTTAGCATGGAAAACTTATAGTGTGTGTTTTTAGAGATTTATCTGATTTTTATTTATGTGTATGTGTGTTTATGTGTTTCTATATGTGCATGTGGAAACTAAGGAGTCCAGAGAGGGTGTCAGATCTCCTAGAGCTGTAATTACAGGTCATTGTCAACTGCCCAATCTGTGTACTGTGAAACAAGGTCAGTTCTCTGAAGAATCATCAAGTCTCTTAGCTGCTGATCCATCTCTCCAGCCCTTTAATGTCATTTTACTGAATGGTCTCATCAAATTATTATGTCAAGTTGTATTGATTTCATCAAGTGGGTTTGGAATTATTCATTAATTTTTATTTTCTGAAATAAATAATTGCATAGTATTTTTTCTCATGATTATTTGGAAGCCTGGGAATGTTTTGATTGATAAAACACTTGCTTTGCAAATGCATGGACCTTATTTCAAACTCCCAGTATCTGCATAAAGCAAGATGTGATAATATTTCTATGTAATCCCAACATACTACAGCAAGGTTTGAGGTGGAAACAGAATATCCCAGTTCATGGACCAAGTAGCCCAGCATACGTGGGAGTGAACAAGGAAGAGTCTCCATCTAAAACGAAAGAAAGGTGAGCACCAGCATCTGAAGATGTCCTCTATCCAATGTGCATTGTGGCACAAATATACCCACATTCACATACATTACCCATAGATATCCACAGAACACCTACCTGCCATACATGTATATGGTTAAAAACTGCTGTAGAGTGAAGTCATTTGAACATACAGAATTCTTCATAAACTTTAAAAAATGTTCTAATCATGTTGTTTTAAATATTTTAGTTTGATGATGTATTTCTTGATATGTTGCCACAGCTGACCTCAAACTTGTGATTTTTCTCTATTAGCTTCCAAGACAGTGATATTGCACATATGTGCTAGTGTGCCTGTCATTCGTAGGTTTTGATGCTCTATTTTTTACACAACTTTTGTGTTCGATCTCAGTTTTCAAGTTTATTAGTTAAATATTTATTTGTTATCTCCTTAACTATAGTAATACTGTATCTATATCTTTTTTTCCTGTGTTGATGTCAATTGTTTCTGTTTAGTCTTTTATCTTGACTAGTCTTTTTATTGTTTACATGTCTTTAGAGGAACAGAATTAGTAAAAAATATATTATAGAAAGTGAAATATTGAGTTGGCTTGTTTACACAACAGGGCTTGCACAATAGGGTTAGCACAGCCTAACAATGGCTTCCTGTGCCATAGTGTCACTGAGAACCCAGTAACTCCTCGGTCTATAAAGCTGGATGCTTTAGCTTTTCCAATATCATCTGACAGACTGCAGGATTTCTAGAGATCTTCTGATCTTCGCTGAATGTTGGAAGACTGAGGAAGCTGCTTTCTAATAACAGGGAAAGACAGAAACATTCAACAATAACAAGCAAAGGCAGGGATCAAGCATCACTGCTTAATCTTTAGGCTTTCTTTATATCTGGACTGCCACAGGAGACTACTACCCACTTTGGGAAAGGAGCTTTCATACATAGTCAATTCTTCCTAAAACACCCCTCTAAGACCTACTCAGGAGCATAGCTCTTTGTTTATTCCATATTTAATCTAGTTCAGAATCAAGATCAATTATCAGAATCTTGCAAGAGTATTTATAGTTGTATTTTATCTTTCTTTATTTTGAATTTTATGGCTTTCTGGACAGATTCTCTCTGTAACCAAAGCTGACCTAGAACTTGCTATGCAGACCTGGCTGGTCTTTATCTTACAGGGATACATCCCTTTGCCTCTGCCTCGTGAGTTCTGGAATTAATAGTATGTACCACCATGTCTGGCTTGTATTAATTAAAAGAAACAACCATTTCTTTCCTATCCCTAAGTTCCAACATGCCACAGTGAAAACTCTGATATTCATAGGAGACCCTCTAGTGAACAAGTGGGAATTTACAGTATCCACCACATGACCACTTGCCAATGTAGGACTTGAAGTTCGCATTGATGATCAACATGATGAAGAATATACGAACTTGGTATTTTCAGTAACTTAAATGAACAGCAATGGTGGAATGATAACCAATGACAAGCTCATGCTGTGTCATACTTAGAACATAGTATCATAAGAGGTAAAAGATGTCAACATGCCATAAGAGTAATTATTTGCACCATGAACAGAAATTAAGAATTTTTCACTGTGAGTCTGATGCAGATGTTTTGATAATTTTAGGAATCAGTTGAAAGATTCATAGTAAAATTACTATAGAGTTTGATGCCCAGGATAAAGGACACTGATGTGATATTTGCATAGCAATGATTGCCAATTTCCTGTCAGCAACAGAGGAGGAACAATTCCTTAATGGTTATGTTGGTATCAAGGGAAATTGGGAGTATATTTAAGTATTTTGATGATATCAGGAAACAAAATATCTTACAATTTTTATATCTTGAGTAAATTATTCTTGAATGTGTTTTGAAGGATGATTTAAAAATAGTTTTAGAAGTAGTGTCCTCTTCTAGTACAAGAGTTAGATAAATTTATATGTTGACCATAATGGTAAATAGAATGTCTCTGACTGAAGAAATAAGTGCTGAATCTCATTTCAACAACTCTGTAACCCATAATGGATTTACAAGGTTGGGTGTCACTTGACTGTGATGGAAAGCTACATGTATCAAAATGAAACATAGAAAGAAGTGGGAACTAATTGATCTATGCATCTTAAAGCTTATCATCATGAAAAATAATTTGTCTATTTCTGAAGTCTCATGTATTCTGTCAGCATGTTGGGTGTGAGATAAGTTGATTAGCATGAAAACAAATAAAATGTCAAGACCATCTTAATTCTTGAAAAACTACCACCCCTATACCTGCTGTATAAAGTCATAAATCATGAGCACAGGTATCACAATGATTTTCGACCAAGTGAACTCATGGTAAAGTGAATATATATATATATATATACGAAATGGGTGGTTATTTACTTAACCAATAACATGTAACCAAAATAAATTTACATGGCATAAAGAAAGCCATTGTATTTGGCCTTTCCTGTCCCCTTTTCAAACTCAAAGCATCACTAGTGTGAAATGATTCTCCTATAACCATACTTGAAATAATTGCAAGAACTGCTCATACTACAAAGAATGGGGAAAATATGACACAAACAGAGTTGTCTTACTGTAATTTAAATTCACCATTTCAAATCCCACAAATATCTGATTGTGGTATTTAGGACATGTTAGTTAAATAATATAATCCCAAGCAAATGGTGACTTTAATTCAGACACTTTATGAAAGCTATATTTGTAAAATGATCTGAGGTACATGGTATTGGATTTATCAAATGTGTATGATTACATTTCTATTTGATCATAAAGTCCACAATGCTCACATTTACTTGGAAGCAATAATGCTAAACTTGTTTTTTCTCTGGTTTGTTAACTACTCTTTGCCTATCTTAATATTCAAAAATCAAGACTTTCTGGAAATCCATACATTGTCACTGGTTCACTGGATTGTACCTTACAAATGTTGAATGCAGCCAGCATATTGGAGCTCTTGACCAGAAATATACTTGAGCCTCATTTTGGCGATGCCCATCAAAAGGTATTTTTTTTAGCTTTCCTACCATGTGAATTTCTTAGATTTCAGGATGTTTCTCCATTTTCCTTCCTAGTGGTTATTTTAGATATAAAATAATTTTGCATTATCAGATTGATTTTACCTTCAAATACCATACTTTCTAGATACGACTTCATCTAGAAAATGAGATTTATTACTACATAATCACAATTACTCCTTTATTTCAATCTCTTCATTTCATATTTTATTTCTGCATCTACTGTAAATGCTATTAAGTATGTAAATTTACTTTATATAGAAAATAGTTCATCCTTTGAACATATGGTTGAATTCTTGCTTATGACCCTTGCCTCTTTGAGCATCATTCTTAATCCTAAACTAATGATATTCTCCTGAATTATCTACAGGGGTTCAGTGTAATCACATGAACCATTAGAAGGAGAATGCATAAGAGCATCAGCAACACATGAGGAAACTGGCCTTTCATTGATCACGTAATGATGGAAGGGTTCTTATGAAAATGATGAAAAGTTGATTAATTATGGCTGCAAACAGTGAATTTGAAAGTGAATTCAATGCACAGGTGATAACTCTATCTAAGGAAAATAACTTATGTTTATCCTAGGTAGAATCTTAGCAGAAAAGATGTGTGCCCAATTTCTGACCTACAGACATTAGGAGATAATAACTTTTTCTTGGTAAAGTATTGATAGTTTATTATACAATAATAGAGAGTAGACTAAGTATATTATATCCTGAGTCAAAAACTAATTTAAGGACTTCAAGATAATATGGCAGATTAGGAACTATTTCCTTATGACATGGTTAAGGAATGAAATCAATATAAGTTGTCCTATTTATGGCTGAACACTCTCATTTATTCACAGCACTTTAAACAGTAATGCATTTCTGCATTAACCACTGTCAGCTGCAGTAAGAAGTGAAGCACACCTTTGAGTGTATCTGTGCTGACATTTCCAAAGACAGTAGGTCATCAAAACTCCTGCCTAACCACTGAACTAATCATTTAATGATTAAAATATGATGACATTATCAGGAGCTCATGAAAGGTAATAGGTAGGGCCTAAATAGTTGAAGCAGACAAGGGTCATCGGGCAATACTCTTTATTGTCCTCTGTCTTCCTCCTATCTATCAAAAAGGGAAGACTGCCCACACCAAATGGTCTTGCTGCTATAATGTTCTACCCAAGCATATGAGTTCAAGCAAGCATGGATTGAACCCGCTGAACTGGGGAAAATAATCCCTTCCTCACCTGGATTTTTCAGATAATGGATCAGTGCAAATAGAAAAGGAACTAACACATTACCCAAACGTCCATGTATTACACGGCCATTGTGAAAACAGATGAGGCAACCGATATTAATATCAAGTGAAGCCCTGGACCTGGTAGCTTTTAATATGCCTGAATATAGTGTTTGCCTTTCTCAGGTGCACTGTAACCAGTAAATGGAGATAGGTATATGAAGAATTGGTAAAATCATTATGACATATAGAATTCATGTTACCCTTCCCACCAAAATCCAAGAAAATAGGGATAAATGAGGAGAGACTTGGAAAAC
>NW_008343214.1:106106-108176 GCF_000622305.1 Nannospalax galili | reverse complement strand
GGAGGGAGGAAGGGAGAGGAAGGCTCTGTGAAGTCCCTCACAGTTCTTAAATTGCATCTCTAAAAAATAAATGTCCCCAAGCACAGGTTACTTATTGGAGCTATCCTTTATTTGAGAGTAATGACTTAGTCATAGCTTCAAGCAACTGTGGGGCAGCAAGGCTTCACTCTGAATATTGGAATAGATCCAAATATATGGAGCTCAGGAGCACCATGGAAATGTATTCTCACAGTAGTTTCTCTTAAGGAGAACACATCCACAGACAGTACACAGAGAAAAGGCATGGGCAGTGTATATATGAGTTATGGAACAATATTTTTCTATAGTAAAAGACTATACAAGTTCAGAGTGTTATCATAAATAACGGACACAAATTAGTTTCAAAGATGTGATTATTAAATTTTCATACTTGATTGGATACCAGGTTTGAAAAAAATAACACCCCCACACAAGTTGCCCTCTGAAATCATATCACTGCCTAGAGGGACAGGCGCATTTCATGTTTCTATCTTTGGCGTTTTTTTCAGATCAAGGGATTAATAAATATGTTAAGAAATTTAAATTGATGAAGGCCACAAAACGATGCCATTTTACCTGTGGTCAGGGTGGAAAACTATGCTAGTATTGTGCCTTAATTTAGTAAAAATAATAATGCGTTGTGAGATCAAACACAGCTGTAGGAAGTTTGGAAACTTGATTGTCTTCTTGGCTTCCAAGTTTATGACTCAGAAAAGGAGAGAAATGTGTAGGCCTCAATATTCACATAGTGTGTCTAATCAAATACTAAAAAACATCTATCAAAGCCACAATTTATTTCTTTCAGTGAATGCATTTTACCTACAGCTTCTTTTCTAGGATGAAAGGCAACACTGATTTCTTACGAAAACCTTTAGGAAAAGTGCGTTCTGTGAACAAGCATGCTTTTGTGTGTAACAAATTTGTTTGTGGACAGAGACCCATGGATTCAATATCTAGCAATTAAATAATTTTGTTACTATGTTTAATATCTAAGAATATCAGGAATTTGATTTGATGTCATGTAGTACCTTCTAGAAAACCTGAAACAAACATTTAATTTTTTTATTTATTCATTCATTTTTATTCTATGGATATGAGTGTTTTGCCGGAATGTGTACTGTATGCATGCAGTGCCCATGGACGCCAGAAGAGAGTATCAGATTCCCTTAGAACTGGAGTTCTGGATGACTGTTAGCTGCCATGTGGAGTCTGGAACAGAATTTGAGTCCTCTGCAATAGCAGCCAGTACTCTTATCCACTGAACCATCTACCCATCCCTGAAAACACAGATTTTTACATTGAAGAAAATATTTTTAATATCTTTATTAACTATAGGATCTGTGTTATCAATTAAAGTCATCATGTACTTAGAATAAATATAGCTATATATTAATTATAACAGATAGATAAGAATGGAAATAATAATTTTAGAAATGGAATAAACAAATGTAATAAAAGCAGAAAAAATAATTTAATTAAAAGTCTGTATTAGAGCTGTTCTCAAAAGTTTATATCTGGATGTTTCAAAGAAATTGGGAGTAATAAAATGCAGAAGCATAAATGTACCATTCCTTGATTTTACATCAATAAATGTATATATTATGAAAAAATAAGTTTCACTGAAATTATCATATTCTATGTTATACTGAAAAATTAATATCCAGATAAGAATATTTTACTACACTATTTTAAATATTTTGTTTTCAATATGGGAGAATCATATTCACACATTTCTGCACTGAGGTATAATTTAGATATATTGTAATACATATTTTAGATAACGCTTTTGGTAAGCGAAATCTTAAAGGGAGGATTTAAAATTTGAATTTACACATCACATGGCCTCAAACGATCTTTCAGTGGTTACTGATAAAAATCATATGAAACGTAGATGATGGAAGCTGGTAAAAGAAAGGAGCCAGGGGCTCCTCCCAAGCCCACGGGACCCCTGAGGAATAGATCCTCAAACGACCTCAAGAGTGAAAACAAATCAGTTTATCTGGTCCAATGGTATGTCCTTAAACACCCAAAAGGGAAGTATAACCAAAGATT
>NW_008343214.1:84231-105819 GCF_000622305.1 Nannospalax galili | reverse complement strand
ATGGAGGCTCTAGTGGGAGAGGAAGGCTGTCTACCTGATGAGTTTGTATTCATGCTCAGATGCCGAGGAGTTCAGAAGGTGGGTGACTGTGACCAATGATAGTCATGTATATAGAGATTAGAAATTCATGTGAAAACGTCTCAATGTCAAGAGCCCTGAAATGAATTTTTCTGTATGAAACTGTGTGTTTTGACAACGCAGTGGATTTCTTTTTTAAACGTTGGAACCTCAAAAAAAAAATCATATGAAAGATCTACCATATTTTATCATTTCCAAAGAACAAAATATTGTAAATTATGGATAAGACCTACTAAAAATGATTTAATGTAAGGGCCCATGAGATGATTCAGCTGGTGGAAACACCAGAGCTTGATCCCCAGAATACATAGTGAAAGTGCAAGAAAAGAACAAATTCTGACAAGTTGTCTTCTGGCTTCCACAAACACGTGCTCTTACAAGCATGGAACACACACACACAGACACACACATTTACATACACATAATAACAATAATAATAATAGGATAATAATATATGTATAAAAGTAAAAAGTTAACTTAAAATAAAACAATGATATTAATCTAAAGGAAAATAAGAATATATTACTTTTCAAAATAGAAAAGAAATTTTGTTTGTTGTTGAGACAAGGTCTCACTATATGGAATAGACTGATCTGCAACTCCCTATGAAGACTAAGCTTGCTTTGAAATCAAGGAGATCCAACTGCCTCTGCCTCCTGAGTGCTGGAATTAAAGCTATGTGCCACCACACATGGCATAAAACTCCTTTATAAGACAGAAAGAAAATTGAAATGTAATATCACATTGACAAAAAAGCCAAAAATTAAGAGTATTTATTCATAGAGTGTAAGAGTTCTCCATTATTGCAATATTTTTGAAATTTATCTTTGATTTCAGGTAAGCATAAGCATTAATTTCTTCTTGATAACCCATAGAAAATCCATTATGAACTAAAATGCATTCTATTTTGCTTTGTAAAAAATCTTTACCAAAAAAAAATTATCTTCATTATATTTTAAAGACTGGATATTCAGGAATAACTTTCAAGAGTTTATTTACAATGGCAAAATAGAGGTGGTCTTGTCTTGAAGTATCTAAAATTGCTTCAGTGTAGTCCTTGTTAGAGAATTTCCAGTTACAGTGCTCTCCACATATTTGAGCATTGCTCATTTTTACATAGTCTGTTCATTATCACACTAGCTGCTTACTTAAAATCCAACAACTCTTCCTGGGATGTTAATGTAGTTATTGTGTAAGTTTCATTGAGAAGTGTTGTATGGAAGTAGATGTATATAAGGTCCTTAAGATTGTAGAAACAACTACTGTGGATACTAAATGAATTTTATGACAAATTCTGTTTTCAAATATTCTTTAAAATATAATTCCTGGAATCTCTTTGGCTGCTTGTGTGCAGTGACTTTCAATGATTCTTTGACCGCTAATGTTCTATTATCTGGTATTATATAGTATCTTATGAGTTACTGTGATTTTTAGAGATGCAAGCTGTCTCATATTCCCTCTATATACTCTCACTCTCTCTTCACTTACTCTCTCTCTCTCTCTCTCTCTCTCTTTCCTAAATATTTCTTCTGTTGAAGTATCTCCATTTATTTCATACTTTGGTGGTATTTCTCAAAATATTGGAGAATATATTTCACTCTATCACTTGGAAACTTATTCTATTCTATTTTATATTTTCTTGAGACAAAATATTAATAGATAGTTACCCTGGGCAAACCTCAAGATCTTGCCTCATCATCCCAGGTTCTGGATTTACAGAAGTGCACGTCCACATTTGCTCAGTTCTGTTGATGCATTCACCTTCATGGAAAGCTTCCATATACTTGGGAACTTTAATTTAGTCTTGGAGAAGTTCCAAATATTTGTCTAGTTTCATTGCATATTTATATGCGAACATTTGTTTATTAAGCAGAATACAAAAGAAATGTGGCAAGTCTCCACAAGAGTGAGGTTGAGATGTGAGCATACCGTGTAAGTATTTAAAATGTGTGAATGATTGTGAACATTTTGTATGCAAGTAGGAAACATCATGACCTGATATTCAGATCGTAAGTCTCTTTGAAGTATAATCCATTTGATGATCATTCATTCAAAGAAAAATTTGAGAAATTTTTGTGATTTTAGTCAAGAGTAGAGATTAATGATTGTTTAGCAGGATTTTCTCTCTATGACTTTATGTACATTAAATAAAATTGGTGACTTGAAAACTCTAGAATATTAGCTTAAATCATTTGGGACTATTTGAGTGTTCTGTACACATATAAGTAATGATTTGACAGAATGTATATTATGTGGCTATGCTATTTAAAGATGATAAAATTTCTGTAAAAATGTTCTATTTATATTAAGCAAATAGTTGCCTTAAATATGCTATAAAATAAACAAAGAAAAATTTCAAAATAAGCTGCTCTGTCTTTATTTAATTGATCTTATGTACATGCTCTTTGTTTTAGTTGATTAAAAATTATTGGCAATATCGTTTGTACATACAATGCAGTATAATTACATTCTCAAGTTTGCCCTCTCATTGTTCCTCCTAATGTTAAAAAAAGAAATCTTCTTCTTCCCCAAAAGTCCCCTCCTACCCTTATGTGTCTCCTTTCCTTCTTTCATCTTTTCATTTTATTCCTCCCTCCCTTCCTTTGCTTCCCAAAGTCCTTCTATCTCCTCTTTTTTCATAATGTTCCCTGGATCTCAGAGGGTGATGATGACGTCCTGCCTGTCTGGGTCATGCATATGGCAGTCACTAATTCTCATCACTTTGATGGGACCCCACTTTGACAACTGCCCTGTGAAATTTCTCTAACCAAGACTGAGACCATCACTAGCCCATGGGTGTAGTCAGTGACAGCAGCGGCTGCTCCTCCATTCTCATGGGTGCCACTCCTTCGTTCTCACGGGCATCAAGCCTGCTCCTCCACTCGCCCTGGGCTCTGGCTGCTCTTCTGCCTGCCCTGGACTGAGGCTGCTCTTTTGCCTGCCCTGGGCTGAGGCAGCTCTTCTGCTTGCCCTTTGCTGCCTCCTGTCATTGCTGCTTCTGCCTGGTCCTGGACCCCAGGGCTGGTGAGGAGACTGTGTCAGTGGAATCGCATTCAGACACAGGAGATCAGGTTCAGTGACAAAGGTCTGCTTTATGGCAGGAAGACATAAGCTTATATAGGGGTAGTGGTCCAATCACAGCATATCAAGTAGGATACCTTATTAGCATAAACGACTTAGCATCCTATTAGCATAACAGACTTAATGTCCTATCACAGAATAATGGGTAGGATGCCTCATTAGTATACTGGGTTTCAGATTACAGAGCCTGGATTCCTGGAAACCACGAGACCCTGACTGTTGCAATATCTAAGTGCTGCAATTTTGGATTCTAAGGGTGGCAATTAGGGAGTGGCGAGCTCTAGGCATCAGTCTCATGATCTATCAATGGGAGCAAATGTCACAAGGCATTCCTTGTGGCTCCAGCAGTTGGGCCATTGCCTCAGGCCTGCTGTATGGCTGTCATTAAGACTTTCACCCTAGGCTCAAGCCTGTCTCCCATGCATGGGTATAGACATAATTGTTTAGAAAGTTGTTTTACTGCTTGCCTGTTTAGAAAACATTGATAGTAGATTCCTCCATAAGGCCCATGATCTCCATTTCTGTAGGTTTTGGCATAGTTTTATGGTTTTAGGCTTGTGTTTTTATCATTTTAGGCATTTTCTGATGCAGTAATTAGGATCTCTTATGAATAGGACAGTATTCCTGAATAGGCATAGTTTGAACTCCCAAGATTCCAAATGATGTACTGAATAGGAGAGGGGAATTTACAACCCTCTCATTTCTGATTTTAAGGAGAGTTATTTGAGTTTTCCCCATTTAGCACAATGTTGGCTATGAATTTATCATATATAGCCTTTATTACATTGAGATATATCCATCCTCTACTATTTGCAGTTTTACTAAGCCACATTACAGTTATACCTCAATGAAGAAGCAACCTGACTCATAGCATTGATCTTAAGGCCAGGAGTAGATTTAAAATCTAAGAACATCATGTTCTTTCAGATGTGTCATAGAACTATGCTCTGGAGCTAGGGTTCACACATACTTTTATTGAAACAGTCTTCCCAGAAACAATTTGCAAAGTAGAAGGTAGGATACACCTTTTTCTTATCAGATATACTTGCTCTTTTATCTCTAGGTCTGAAATATCTCTCAGACACACAATATTATGCTCTGGAGCTAGGGTTCACACATACTTTTATTGAAACAGTCTTCCCAGCAACAATTTGCAAAGTAGAGGGTAGGATACACCTTTTTCTTATCAGAAATACTTGCTCTTTTATCTCTAAGTCTGAAATATCTCTCAGACACACAATAAGAAGCAGTCTTCTCATTTCTCATTGTTTTCAATGAGACTAACGTGCCCACTTCAGTGCTTCTATATGTTAAACAAATACACCTATATTCATTCACTGTCTTGGGTGAATGGCAAAGTAGGGTCCTAAGAGATTAAAGTCAGATGCCCAGGTCACAGAACATGTTTATATTATAAACAGTAGCTTTTTGAGGAAAGGTTAAATAAAGTCATCAGTACTGCTTCTGTCCATATTGTAAAAGTCACTCCTACACCAAATCTCTCCAGAGCTATTGTCATAAAAGAATTTTGGATATCTTTAAAGCCTTCTGCAACTATTCAGGTAACCACATTTTCTGTCTTGTTAACATTTACATTATGTATTACTTGTGTGAATTTGTGTATGTTGAACTACCTCTGCATCTTTGAAAGAAAATTATTTAACTTGGTCTTGATGAATGATGTTTTTGATATGATCTTGTATTTAGTTAACAAGCATTTTTTTTGAGAAATTTTGAAACTATGTTCATTGGGAAAATTGTTCTATTAATTTCTTCTTTAGCTGTGTCTTTATCTGGTTTTGGTATTTGCATAGTTTGGCTTCATATAAAGGAGTTTAGAAATGTTCCTTCTTTTGTTATTTTGTAGAGTAATTTGAGAATGTTTTTTAATGTGTGTACGTGTGTGTGTGTGTGTGTGTGTGTCTGTGTGTGCATGTGTGTGTCATTGTGAGTTACCAAGGAGGCCAGAAGAGGGTGCTGGAACCCCATGTCTCCTGGAGCTGGAGTTATAGGCAGTTGTGATCCACTGAAGCTGGTGCCTGCAGATGTACTCTTGTCCTATACCAAAGTAACAAATAAGATCAATTACTGAGCCATCTCTCCAGCCATTCAGAAGCGTTAGTTATTAGTTTTTCAAAGGTCTGGTGGAATTCTACAGTAAATCCATCTGACCAGAACTTAGGTTAGTCCTGAGAAATTTTTATTACTGCTTCAATCTCTTTTCTTGTTATGGGTCTGTTTATCTCATCTCAGCTTAACTTTGATATGTCATATATATTGAAAAATCCATCATTTCTTTTAGATTCCAATTGAATGAAATAAGGGTTTTTAGATAATGCCAATATTTTCTAAATTTCATTGATATCTGTTGTAACACCTTATTTCCATCTTTAATTTTATTAATTTAGGTCTTATTTCTCTTTCTTTTAGTTAATTTGGCTAAAGGTTGTTCAATTTTATTTATTCAAAGAATCAACTAATCAATCAAATAGCTATTCACTTAAAGAATTACAGAGACTCAAGCAGAAAGCCAGTGCGTGGCCTGTTATAATATCTCTTTCAGAACTGATACTTTTTTATGTGATTTTGATTTTCTTGTTTATCATTGATAGAAAATACTGGCAAATTATGACAACTCACCTCTGTCAGACATTCATAAGTCTTGGTAAAATGCTTCCAGTCTTTTCCTGCCCTATCTTTCATAGGCTTCTGTTCTTTTGTATCTCTTCCCAAGGAAGTACAAGACACACACACATGCAATTTTGAGTTCTCATAATTTTCACACAAGAGTAGATTAGAGAAAGAGTAGATTAGAAAAAGAGGTAAAGTTTCATTAAAACTGACAATGAACATAAATAGACTACTATGAAATTTGTTTTCAATTGTCTAATCCTTAATGTCAGATTTGTTAGACAATCTTCTGAACTTATCCAAACCATTGCATTCTCGTCTCTTACAGAAATTCTAATATTGCAATAATATACCAGAGATTTTTGTCAGTGGTGAATGTATAATTAAAATTTCTCCCAAATATAAGGTATCATATGTATGTATGTAAAGACTAATATCTATGTGTTAGCTATTGTACAAGTTTCCATGATTCTAAAATAATGACTTATTTTATTTATTCCATTTACTCTGTCCTCACCAACAGATTTTTAAAGAAGAAATAAAGATTATACTCCTCTTACTCACCTTGCTTTTCCATTGTTATTAAGAAAATATTCAAATATTCATATTTCAAGGACACCAGTTCTGTTTTCATGTCCATTTCCTTTTGTGACAGGGATGTTCCTCTGACCCTGTGATGAGGAGCCATGGACCCACCTCCTTCCCATGCTCTGCAAAGGAGCTTTTCCCTTCCCTCTTCCAGCCAATTGGTTGACCATAACTTCTTGCAGGGGAGGGGCTAAGTTTATAAAAGCTGGGAAATCCATGAAGCAGGTCTTGCCATTTTGTGAGGTTGTCCAGAACCATGGGATTTATGTTTGTGTGTGACTTTTGAACACAGGGGTGAATGGAGGGGGGGGCGCCCACTCTTCTGTAAGTAAACCTGCATCGCAAGCTCAGTTAGCAAGTCCAATAAACTTGTTAACATTCTCAGAGGTTTGGAGAATTATTTTCTCAGGTTGTTGCAAGGACCATGGGAAGAGGGGATTGGATGCCACATGTGCCTCCCACCAGTGAATTTGACTAACACCCTTGCTGAATCAAGAGCTTTCTTCCAAACTCTGTCTTTCTTTCCTCAGAGTAACAATTTCTGCTTCATTGGCATAACTATTTGTTATTTATAAGTGGGATTTTTTAGCTTCTGAATTTATGACTGGATATTATAGGAAAATTCTAGTTTATAATCTGTAGGTTTTTTTTAAGGTCATGATTGATCATGCTTTGCTTCTTGCTTGGGAACTGTCTAAATTGAAAATCAAACTGGATTGGTAAAATCAAATGATTGTATAAGATAAATTATGTTGTATTTTAGGATATAGACAATCCACGTATGTGCAGGTTAGAAGTTCAAAATAATGATATTTCACTTTATGACGCACTGCTACTGTGGATAGAGTGTGTTTATAATAGAGAACAGAGAAGGAGAGCTAATTTCTGCTTCATTGGCATAACTATTTGTTATTTATAAGTGGGATTTTTTAGCTTCTGAATTTATGGATATTATAGGAAAATTCTAGTTTATAATCTGTAGTTTGTTTTTTTAAGGTCATAATTGATCATGCTTTGCTTCTTGCTTTGGGAACTGTCTAAATTGAAAATCAAACTGGATTGGTAAAATCAAATGATCTTATAAGATAAATTATGTTGTATTTTAGGATATAGACAATCCATGTATGTGCAGGTTAGAAGTTCAAAATAATGATATTTCACTTTATGAAACACTGCTACTGTGGATAGAGTGTGTTTATAATAGAGAACAGAGAAGGAGAGCTAAAAATAAACTGCATTGTGCCAGTCTCTATGCTGCACTTTTGCTGTATGAAACTTCTACCACATTGTATGTGGAACCAATTAGCCTTAGAAACCTTGTGAGGTTGTACACACACTCTAGTTATCCATATTTCTTTTGAAGAGGCATGACAAGAAGAAAGGAGTGAGGAGACAGCTAGAATTTTTGTGTTCAGCTGACAGGTAGCCCAGAGGCTAAGGAAAAAGATCCAGTTTCTACCAATTATTTTGTGGAAATGTAATAGATATAAGTGTGCTGCTAAAATATTTATTTTAGTACTTTTGAATCTAATTATTTTGTTTTTAGAAAAATTAGCTAAAGTTACTGAATCTTATGAAAATAATCCAAATTTACTTACTTTGAAAAAATACAGGATAATTCATCAAAATGTTTCCTTTTTTTAATTTTCAGATGCTAAGGAGACATTTTGGAAAAAGTAATTTATATGTTTTTTATATTATCAATTCAATGCAAAAATGCTGATAACTTGTGTATAAAGTCAACAATAAACTAAAATTTTGTACAGTGTGTATTATTGGAGGAAGGTAACATTTCAAGTATAATTTTCTTTGTAAAATAATGAACTCCTAATGGGATTGGCTAATTTAGTACCAAAGAAACTTTAGGGCTCCGCTACCAAACATTAATTCCAGCTGCCTTTTTAAAGGAAACTCCAGTGTGTGTATCTACTTCAGTTTCAGATCTGATGAACACTGATATATCTTAGCTGAGCCCATAAAATATGAATTAATTATTTTGAAAAAATAGTTGGTTCGGTGAGCTGTATTGTTCTCTGGCATAGGGAGTGTATGCTTTGGGGACCAGACATTTGAAAACCTTTAGTCTTCATTATTCAGCAGTGTAGACAAAGTGTTACATTTCATAATTTTTATGTAACACTGATTTCAAATATACTGATTCACGAAAAATAGGAAATATGTGATGAATTTTAAGTGTTTGGTTGCCTGTGGTATAGATGAAGGATGGTTAATCAAAAGCAGAAAGGAAAATAGACTATCCAAAGATGGTTAAAAATGGTACTGCAAAACCACTCTGTTAAGAATCAACAGGCAAAGTATACCTAAAGGTATAATAGTGACATGGATGTAATGGAGTAACTAATTGCTTTCCTATTGAATTTTATTTCTGCCCCCCTGGAACGAATTTCAGGCCTGAAATTGTAATTCTGTTCAAAAGCTATAGATGAGGAAGTCCTAGACTCTAGGGTATAATCTGTAATTTTATTTTCCTAAATGACTCTGTTGTCAAAGTGCCTGCTAAATATTTGTGTTTATAGATTTGTGTTGCTTTCGACATTGATCAGGGAAGCTTTTTGGAATGGGCAGCAGTCAACATAGGGTTATATAACTTCTCAAAGTGGTGAGCATAAGAGACTGAGTGTTGGGTCCTGAATGAGCCCTTTCCATTAACCTTGCCACCACAAAGATTCAAGGAACATCACAGAAACAGAAAGCTAAAAATGCTAGAGCCAGAGGACATGGTGTGCTGTGAGGTGTTCCCTCTGGAAATGACATGACTATTGCAATCATGAACTCAGAGTATATTATTTCTTTGCTTTAGACTGCAACTTCTTCAGTTGTGGAAGGAGTGATTTAGAACAAGGTCATCACTTAAAATCAACTCAGCAATTTAATTATTTCATTCTAAGCAATATTGATCACATATTCTTTTCTCCTATAAATAATGAATTAATGCCTGGCAGCCTTAGAACTTAAAAACTTTGGGTTGGAAAGATGGCTCAGGAGTTAAGAGCACTGTCTGCTTTTGCAGAGGACCCAGGATCTGTTCCTAGAACTCAAATAAAAGGCAACAATTGGGGTTGGGGATATAGCTCACTGGTAGAGCGCTTGCCTAACAAGCGCAAGGCCCTGGGTTCGGTCCTCAGCTCTGAAAAAAAAAAAGAAAAAGACAAAATAAAAGGCAACAACTGTCCTTAACTCTATTTCCAGGAAATCTGAAACCCTCTTCTGTCTTCTATGGACATATTTTTATGTGAATTTATTGTTTTATGCTGTGGGAGAGGGAAGGAGTACATGGGGGGACTTACATAGAAATGCACACCCACCCAGCACCCAGCTCTGCTCAACTCAGCCAGCAGTTCCAGATCCCTTCCTGTGCCCACCCACAGTCTCCGTTAACTTTCCCCAAAGCATCTTGGGCACACAGTCTCGGTACACACAGGTGAGACGTCACGGGCCATCTTTTTCTCCAAGCCTGCCGTTGTGGCGGCTGGAGGATTCCATTCTAAAATGGGTCCCAGAAGCCTCTTTGCAATCAGTTCTCTGAAGCAGTGCCACCCCTTGGACGAAACAGGCAGTTTGGGACACAGTCTCAGTTTGCAATTTTTGAATAAAATTTATTTAATAACCACGTAATTAGTAGGCTCATTTCATTACAACAGCATTGATATAGTCAATAACAGTTTCTAGAACCAAGATTCATCTCTTTAAAAATTGGCTGTAATTTTAGGTTCACAGTGTTGAATTAATACAGTTATACATTATTGTACTCAGTATAAACCCTATGAGACCTAAAAGTGAATGAGGTTTTAACTTTTAAAAAGATCTCCATTTTATTTTAAAATATGCTGTTTCATACAGAAAAAGTTATTTTTAATTTTTAATGCAATTAACACAGATGTTTGTACATGCATCTCTAATTTCTATATAACTGATTATTACTAGTCACAGTTGGTTTCTTTCGGAGATCCTTGGCACCTGAGCATGGACTATGTTTCCAAATTTTAAAAAAATTTTTTTATTGAATTTTGCCAAAGCATAGATACTAAGTATCTGCAGATTTTTGGAGCTTGGACAGGACTCTTATATTAATTTATACCCAACAAGGGATCAGGAAAGATTGTAAGGGCTAGGGAGGAGGTACATGACCATAAGGAAATAGAGTCTGACAAGTTCCTGGGACCCTGCTTATATGAATCTACAGCAATGATGTCAGCATGGAAAGCACCCATGCAAACTCAAGAAGACAAAAACTCAGCATAGAACTTAGGAAATGGACAGCTAAATTCAATCTTAACTGAAAAAATATTGGCAAATCATTACTGCTGGGTCAGTGTGCAATTTTTAAAAATGTGAGGTTTTAATTAAATTTTCTATATCTGCCTTCTGAAAAAGACAAAATGTTAAAGAAAATCTACTTTCATATAAAATGAATGTCCTGGAGTTATGGGATACTTGAGACTTTTATAAAATTACTCACTGGGACCAATAGTAATACTGAAAAAATATTGGCAAATCATTACTGCTGGGTCAGTGTGCAATTTTTAAAAATGTGAGGTTTTAATTAAATTTTCTATATCTGGCTTCTGAAAAAGACAAAATGTTAAAGAAAATCTACTTTCATATAAAATGAATGTCCTGGAGTTATGGGATACTTGAGACTTTTATAAAATTACTCACTGGGACCAATAGTAATTTTTGTCTTCACTTTTTTTATTAATCCTTAATATTTCTCATTCAATTCATAGGATGCTTCTCTTGAAGCAATCAAAAGTACTTATTTTTGAAATTCAATTTGATTGTCTCATTCCTTATCATTAAACATACTGTTTTCTTTCTCTTAAGAAGAGAAAATACATTTCTATGCCTAAAATATTACATTCAGTCCTTTTGTAGAGAAGGCCTAGCCATGTAAATCTATTTTCCTTTCATTCTATTAACATGACCCCAGAATCTCCACATCTGCCTTGTTCAGGTGGATGCACTGGAGCAAAGAAAGGGACAAGGTTCTTACAGTCAACTGGGGTTTAGGAAATTCTTTCTTCAGGGGAAAGCCATGTTTTGTGAAGTTATTTTTATTGCTTTGCCAGAGTTTACTTTTGGAATCTCTCTTTCTCTCTCTCTTTCTCTCTCTCTCATAGACACACACACCTTATCTCAGTCTTTTTCTTTGTATGTGTATATATATATAAATTGTTTTATCACTACATGTTGATTTCACATTTATAAATATATTCATATAAAATTTAATAGAAAACAATTCCCCTCCCTGCAAAAAGAGAGCCATAAACAGAATATCACACCCTATACTTTGATCTCTCTTCTACACAGCTGTGTTAATTGCTTCTTTGCTGGTGAGTTTGTTGGTGTTGTGGTTCCAAGTGGTTTTCTGCTATTGTCAAAGTAGATTAAAGTACCAGACTGTCTATTTTATTTCCTCTTTCTCAGCTGGACATGGTCCCACAAGTCTAAAAGCAATAAAATGATAATATATACCTCACCACCCAAAACTGGAGAAGTGTTACCTTAAAAATGACAGACGTTTAAAGATTTATTGAATTAACGTGAGAACAATTTTTTAATGTAGGTGAAAAATTCTGGTCTCTCCTCTGCCAGTTTGGCACTCTTTGTTAAGAGCTGTATTAATTTTGTGCCAAGTGGTGAATATGGAAATGAAAAAAAGTCACAGGAAAGGCAACAGTTGCATGGGAAAAGAAAGACTCAAAACAGAAATTTGATTCTGTACCCCAGCCCTCATGTAAAAGCCAGAGGCAAACCCATAATTCTAGCTCTGGTTAAATGGAAAGGAGACTACCTGGGGCTTGCTCTCCCACCAGTGTCACTGAATTGTTAAGCTTCAAGTTCAATGATGGATCCTGTCTCAAAAATTAAGATGGCTATTTATCATGTAAGACATCTGAAATAATTGGTTTCATTTACTTATCTTTGTTCTTGATTATGTGAATGTGAGGTGGGTGATCTGTAAGTACAGGTGCAATGGAGAGCAGAACAGGATATTGGATCTTTTGGAACTATGGTTAGTTAAGGCAGCTGTGAGTTGTCCACTGTGGGTGCTGGAAACTGAACTCAGGTTTTCTGCAGGAGCAGTACATGTTCTCAATAGTTTAGTCATCTCTCTAGCTCCCATAAAATTACCTTTGACCTCCATATACACATGCAAATATGTATGCCTGCACACACACAGGAACATGTACACACATCAAAATATCACATACACACACATACACACACACACACACACAAACACTCATATCCCCAACCCCCAAAAGAATGTTCTATTGTTGTCAACAGAAAAATAATAGTTGCATCAAAATTAATTTTAAGAATGAATTCATCTCTTATGATAACTTAAATTCTTTCTTGTTTTTGTTATTGTTTTCATAGCCTCTAATTGTATTTCTTCAGCATACATAGAAAGGAGTTATGAATCTCATCATCTGTATTTCCACACATGCCACACACCATACCTCCTGTACAAAGATAACAAATATTTTACTAACAAAAGTACAGTCTAGTTTTAAAAAAAAGGAATTATGATTCCATTTTTAGAGATATTTGAAATGCCATTAGAAAGTGAAAATACATTTCTCTCAATTGTGACATCTCTGGGAAGCATCAAGAGCAGTTTTGTCATTAACAATGGAGCAGGCACAAATAAACTAAGTGATGAGAGATATCTCTTCTTCCTGCATAGAATGATAGCATACACGTCTACTGGAGTCACCCCGGCTGAACAAAGAGAGCAGCAGTAGAACGCTACCTTCTGTTCAACCCAGTTTTGTCATTAACAATGGAGCAGGCACAAATAAACTAAGTGATGAGAGACATCTCTTCTTCCTGCATAGAATGATAGATACACGTCTACTGGAGTCACCCTGGCTGAACAAAGAGAACAGCAGTAGAACACTACCTTCTGTTCAACTGTTCAAAGTAGCTACTTACATTATCCCTGGCAATACATTTTTTTTCTCGGAATTGCTGCCAGCCGCAAGAAAAGCAATAAGTTCAGCAACCTTTTAGAAACATATTGTCATCACTTTCATGACCATGGTTTTTTTCTGGTTATTTCTCATATATTAAGCATCTTTATTTTATGGTTTATTATGAATAAATGGGTTTTCTTCAATATAGTTTTATTGAGTTTTTGTGTATTTCACATAACAGAATGTAATCAAATTTAGACCCCTTGTCCCACTAAATTTTCACCTTCCTTCTCTCTGTTTGACCTGCCCTCACTCTCTTCAGTGTCTCTTGCTCTGGGTGCTATCAGACAAACCACACATTTTTATCTGGGACTTGTGCTTTCCTTTACATCAGGCCATTTATTGAAAAATTCAGAAGGTTTTTACACATTACAAGGAACTGGTAGTCACGTGGGGTTTGGCGGTTATATAAAGATTTATTGCACAATTAGACAGGAAACGGGATATAAGCTTTTAGTCATCACCTGCTTGTAAAGCAGGACATTTAAACTTTTTCTACTGCCTGTCTGGTAATCTATTGTCCACAATGTCTTCTTTCTTAGAGCTAGAAGCATAGTAAAATTTTAGCTTTTAAAAAGCCCAGGAGTAAACCTTTAACCTGCTCTATTCTTTGAGTTGGTGATAGCTGAGTTATCTGTTCCAGACAAAGAGGTGAACTAAGAGGCGAACCAGGATGCTCTCCCTCAGAGCAAGGAGTCTAAACTTTGGACCCAACCACTTTTCTCCTGCAAATCTTGAAGTGTTCTGCAAGGTAGGAATATCAGAGCTGCTATTTTCAGCACCCCTCCCTTTAGCAGAGACTGTCCTTGGGACTTGAAAGTTTTAGGCTCATCTCGCCCTAGGGCATGCCAACCTGGTTTCTTACAGATAAGGCTTGCCTGCATTCCACAGAGGAAATCTGCCTTCCTCTTCCTCCTGAATGCTCAGATTAAACACATGAATCAAAATGTTTGCTCATTTTTAAGCTAAAAATATAAGTCACAATATTTTATCTGAAGATGGATTTCTATATGTAAACATGAATTTTATTTTTTTAAAAATATTTTTTTCTATTTACATATATATAGGCTGCTCTATGTCATGTACCCGTTATTCAATGCCTGTGGAGGTCTAATACGGTGTCAGATTCCCAGGAACTGGAATCGAAGGGACAGTGGTTAGCTGTCATGTGAGTACCTCTCCATTGCCAATCATGAATTTTTTAATATTATGTGAATTACTTTTTCTTTAAGGACTCCTTCCTTGAGACTAATATATGTCTGCTGACTGGAAACCACCACTTAGGTTCCACTCAGATATTTAAAATTCTTCAGCAAAGGCCATGGTATGTGTCACCCTGTTCTTTGGATTTTCTAGGAAAATAAGATGGTTATATTTCATGCAGTGAGTTTTATATCTATGTAATTAATTTTAACCAGTAAAAGAGAGCTGAAAGCAAGTGAATTCAGACCAGGATCTGGATGCATCCCTTCAAATTCTCTGGTCCTTGAACATAAATTTTAAATCTCTGTTTAAGAAATTTCAAAGTTGTAGATGAGCAATTAGGTTCTCTTTTGAAGAGAACCACCCAGTCAGCAATATTCTGAGACCAAATGAGATTGTGACCAGGTTCCTGAGTCAGAGTGGAGTTCTTTGTTTCACCATTTGGAAGCATGATGAGAGGGACAACAAGCAGCTCAGGCTCCAAGCCAAAGGTCAATTTGGTTCCTCCCAAATGTAAATTAGGCATCCAGTTGCAAATAATCTGCTTGGTTAATTTGAATACATATGTGGGATTTCGACTGGTTGGTGGGTCAGGTGAAACCTCATGAACTCAGAAAACCCTGCTAGCAGGGGAAGGAGGTGGGGTGCTGGATGCCTGCCAGAAAATCCAACAGGGAGAAAGAATGGAGGAGAAGAATGACAAAGATGTTGTGTGGAGGATGTCTTGATGAGGCAGGGCTCACCAGCTGTGTAAAGTTCATTGCAAAACACACATATGTGTTTTGTTTTTTGTTTTCCTTAAGGATATAACCCTGAAGGACTTCCTACAGTATACATCTGTCTTGTCTTAATTCCTTTATATATTGCAAATGATGACTTTGTATTTTGTGAATCTAAATAGGCTATGATCTTTATTTCAACATCAAAGCCTTCTGCTACTTTAATTTCAGTGTAGATATGAGTTCAATAAAATGATTTGATAATTTAATTTAATAAACAACTTTTAGTGAATTTCATGGTTAATATTCCTTAATATGTGAAAATTTGCATTTTTCCCTGCTGAAGAGTACTACAGATTGGGAGAAAGATGGGAGGTTTGGGGAGTTTTGAGAACATTCTTCTTTCAAACACAAGCACACACAAACAGGACTGCTTCACTTCTTCAGAACAGGAACCACAAAATCCAACTGTTAAGTGGCTTTGAATTGTCTAAATTATGCTGAAGAAGAACAAACACTCTTTGATTCTTTCATTGTTCTCAAAGGATCCTTAGCAAGACACAGAGGAGAACCCAGAGCCTACTGAATGTGATTGCCATGAACCATCGAGTCATCCATTCAAAGAAATCCATAAGCGGAAGAGACCCTAAATTGAGATTTTCAACTGTATGTACCATAAGATAACAGAGAGGAATGATTCCATTTGTATTTCCCTCTCATGCTATGGGAATTCATCCAAAGCTTACAATGTGAATATTATCTTGAAGAGGGAGTCAGGTCTGTGTTTCCTCTACTATCACCAGTTGAGAATTGACGTAACCATGACTGAAGTCATTCAGCCTCAAAGCTTTTAAGAGGATTTCAGTTTAGGCTTGAAAAGAAAAGCCAAATGTTCTTTCAGAAGTTACAGTTATATAATAAAGACTTATTCATAAGACATACTATGGTTCTGATGAAATGTAACAAATTCCATATTCATAAGGATTATTATTGCTGGGTAATATTCTTAAACTTGATTAAAAATAATACTGTGGGTGCTAGAGAGATGGCTCAGTGGTTAAGAACACTGGTTGTTCTTGCAGAAGACCCAGATTCAAATCCCAGCACCCACATGGCAGCTAACAACTGCCCATAACTCCAGTCCCAAGGCATCCAACAGCTCTTCTGACCTCTGCGGGCACTGTACAACATGGGTGCACTTACCAACATACAGGCAATACAAGCATACACATTAATAAAAAGTACTGTGATGTTCCATAGCAGTCACTATTTGCTGAATGTCCAATGTGAGACATGCTATGTTAACACCAAGGGAGTGCATGGAGTTGGTGTAAAACAAAATCATTGTGCCCAGAGAACAAAGAGAACATGGAAAGTTTTCTTATTGCCTTTGCACACTAAAAAAATTAATAAGAGCTCTTGTCACAATGAATAATTTTGTGGCTTGGAATATAACATTTAATTTTCTATGCTGTCTTTGCACAAATTTTAAAGTACATCAAGTGAATGAAATTTTTACACTTCCAACAAGAATTAATTAATGAATTATATATAATATCTTTTAAAACTGGTAAAATTGCCATATGCTCGGAAAATGTTTTAAAAGCACAATTATTAATTTCTTACAAGTGGAAAGATTCATTGAGAGATAGTTCATCATTTGTTATAAAGTTTATGACATCAGGCATCATCACATAAATATTCATATATATTTATATAATCAATAATTAACAGTGGAATTCTCATTTTCATTTGCTTCCATTGGCTCTGAGCAAAGGTATATGGTCAAGATAGAGTCATACTTTTCAAACAATTTTTATTATATAAAAAGCACATGATATTATTCCTGAAAGTAACATAATCACAAATTAAATGAGAAAAAATATTAAATACTATTATTGAAATACAAATAGAATAATATAGATTTACCTTTTATATTATGCATTAATGACCTATGTCTGGTGCGAGTTTAATGATTTTAATAAAATCATCATATTTACAAATATAAAATGTTTTATGACTCTTTAAATTTCCAAAACTCTCTCTAGTTGTCTTGCACACATACATCCCATATTTCTTGTTACTCTTTGCGAAACTTGGTGATAATTTCAAATCATTCTCTTATATGACTTCCATGGACTATTTCATTCTCTTCCAGTGAGAATTAATAATTCTGATAAATGTAAATATTCCCTCTGTTTACATAAGATTTAAGATATAGCATGATAAAACATAATCGTAGACAAACTTTGGTCCTATTAGGTTGTCACTCTTTATTGAGAATGTTAATATAAGTTATTATCTAACATTGTTGCAAAACAATATAAAGTTGTGTTCTAAAAAACTTATTACTGGAAATTGATATGTGTACTTATAGTTTTATTACATATCAACAGATTTTTGTATTAATCGTTTTTTTTTTTTTTTTTGGTCTTTTTGAGACAGGGTCTCCCTCTAGCCCCAGCTTTCCTGGAACTCACTATGCTGGCCTTGAACTCACAGAGATCCACTTACCTCTGCCTCCCAAGTGCTGGGATTAAAGGCGTGCACCACCACACCCGGCTGTATTAATCTTATATGAAATGTGTAACACTTTGTGAACTGTCAATACTTAATGTAAGGATTGATGAACTTCAGTTCCTTCTCATTTCTCAAGTGAATCTAAACTTCTTTTTAAACTCCGCATGCTATTGCATGCTTGATTGGATGGAAAATGCTTTGTAATAATATTTGAGGTTGCTATAGTATTTTCTAGGTAAAAAAAAAAAAACAACTTTCAAATCAAATGTACTGCTCTTTTTTCTTTTACCAGTAAATATTCAGTCTTGATTTTATAACAACATTTTCAATATAAATGATGTTTATAATAAACTGTAAACCTAGGGTGAGGGAGAAAGCTCAGTGGGTAAAGTGCTTGCTTGCTAGGTAAATAGGGCAACCCGCGTTTGTTCCCAGAATCCACATAAGGCTGGTTGTAGAGAACTGACTCCTCACCATTGTCCTCTGACTTCCATTTGCCTTGGCAATGTACTAGTGTACACACAGCATGAACACTCACATGCTATAATAATAAATATATTTAAAAGATTTAAAAACCTAGTGTTCTCTATTGAATTATTATAAATAAAGCATATTGCGATTTTGATAAAGATATGATATAAAAAGCTAAAAATAAAAATGGCAGACTACAATGACTTTGTAAAAATGTATTCATTCTTTGCAGAGAGCAAAACAAAAATCATACTATAAAAGAGTCCACAGAAGATATTTGATTGAGAATAGAAAAATAATTGGTATGTTTTTAGAAAGATAAATTGTAGAAGCGTTTACTCTATATTTTGCTTATAGGAGCAAAAAATTTGTTGGCTATTTACTGCTTTTGGATTCTAGGGTGTTGGCACCAGGATGCAGGCCACGCATCACTTTCTTGCATCATTACTATTGAGTCTCATAGGGTCCCAGTAGCAAGATGAGAACCTATGTGGCATAGCTGATCACTCCCATCTTTGTCTAGCTTAGTTTGTTAGTGGGAGTGCCTGTGTGATTTTCTTTTTGGGGGGATCTATTTGAGATAGGATCTCCCTGTTACACCATGATTCGCTATAGAGACCAAGCTGGCTTTGAACTCACAGAGATCCACCTGTCTCTGACTCCTGAGTGCTGGAATTAAAGGCGTGTGCCACCACGCCTGGTGACAGTGTGGTTGTTGACACACTGATTTTAAAGAATTTTTGTTGTGATTTTAGAAGAAAAGTAGAGTGATTATTTGACCTCAAGGCATATTGAAATTCTTCATATTTTTTTCTATGATATGGATACATTAGGTGTTCTTCATCTTGTAGGACCCCCAGACTGGGGTACCCTATGTTCTCGGGAGGCCGCACCCCAATAACTCAGTCCTCAAACCAGAAGATGCAAATAGTAGGAGGATGCAATAGCAAGAGGAATTTTTTTATTTCGTCTATAGACGGCCTTCCACCTTGATCAAAAGGGGAAGTCCAGATTCAGCTTAGAAGCTTGGTTATATAGACAGAAACCACAAACCGCAGTGGGAGGGGGCTAGTATTCAGGTCACAACAGAAGTGCTTGGTCACAGCAGAAGTGGGAGGGGGATTTTTCAGGTATTTTTCCAGCTTAAGGAAGCATGAAAAGGTCATCTTTTCTTCTCTACAGTTAGAATTATTTTCTTTTTACTTCTTTGTACAGTTTCCCAGAATATAGCCTGGGAGACTTAGTTTCAGTTTACTGGGGGGCTTTGATTTGATTACATCATTTCCCCCCTTTTTCTTGTGACAAGATTTTAATCCTAAAATCTACAGGTTTTCTGTTCTATTTAGAGCATGGTATTGCTGAGTAAGGACCAAAGCCTGAGTCATTGATAATCAGTCCCTAATGAATTATAGCAATCTATTGAGTATACATGGTCCGAAAGTTAAAAGAAGGAGAAGAATTATTAGGGGGCCTATTAGGGTGGACACTAAGGTAGTTAATCAGGGGCTTTTATTAAACCATCTTTCAAACCATCCTTGTGTGGATTCACATTCTTTTTGTCTTTTATCTAATCTCTGGCGGAGCTTAGACATGGAATCTTTAACAACTCCAGAGTTATCAGCATAAAAGCAACATTCTTCTCCCAGGGCCACACAAAGTCCCCCCTCTTTAAGGAAAAGCAGATCCAATCCTCTCCTGTTCTGCAACACTACTTCAGAGAGAGAGGTTAGAGATTTCTCTAGGAGGGTAATTGACTGTTCTAGTGCCCTAATATCTTCATCTACAGCTTTTTGCAAGTCTGCATAATACTGAGTGTATTAGGGCCACTGTTCCAGTTCCCATCCCCGCTGCCACCCCTGCTCCTAGAAGTATAGCTAGGGTTAGGGACACAAGCTCTCTTTTATATCTGCTTGGGTGTTGCTCAAAAAACTGTTCTAAGGAATCTACAGGGTGATAGAATACCCGGGGTAGAAGTTTAATCATAACACAGTAGTCTTGAGAGGTGTTAAGGACCATACTAGCTACACAAGGAGTTAACCCAGAATTACATGCCCACCAAGTCCCTTGTTGGGGTAGGAGATAGTAATTTCCTTCCCCTGAGGGTACAGGTATAGTGGAGTTGCAAAGGTGGGTGTGAGGTGAAGGTGGGTTTCCTAGACAGAGTCCAGATCCTGAGACTTCTGTAAGAGTTAGGGGATGAGGGGTTTCCCTATGGCACTGATTGGTTGAGGTGGTGTTGTTGAATGTTCGTAATGTAGCTATGTCTTCATAATAGGGAGGTGCTGCTGCCAGACACAGCCAACAATATTCAGTTAAGTTGGGGTTTATCTGTCTGATGGCCTTATATGCTCCCTGAACTAGATTGAACAGTCGGTTTCCCATGGTTGAAACCTATAACTTTGGGTACGGGGGGTCTGTTCTGACAGGATGTTAGCTGGGGAGGTGTTAGGAAGAGAGTTGGGGAGGTGCTGTGAGGTAGCTTCAGGTATTAGAGCCAGCGGGGGATTTGGGTAGCTGGGGATGGGTTTCTGGATAGGCAAGACGGGGTTGGGACCTATAGCTATTAGGTAGGAGGAAGTATCTCTTCTAATAGTAAAAAGGAGGCCATCATCTGCTCGTTCCTTATATAGTCTAATTCCCCAAGAATATCCCTTATCCCAATCTGTAGCCTTTTTACCTGCTGTTGTGAACTCTACTTGGAGGGGGTTGCACCATTTACCTTGACAGGCCCGTTTATGAGTAGTTTTCCATTCATCAAATTTTCCCTGCAAAAGACTGTTCCCATGAGAATAATTTGCTTTTACAGTGATATAATCCCATGATGAGGTCTGGGATCACCAAGTGTCCCTGGTGGTCTCCCATCCCCAGTTTTTGCAGTAAAAGTAGGCCCTCCCTCCACATTGGGGCTTAAGATATTTAGCCCTGTGGTTGCCTGGGCAGACATAAAAGGTTAATGTATGCAACATGGCCCGGTGTTCATGAGGGCCACATCGCCCCCACGGGTCAAGTCCCAGTCTCCTGGGGGGACTTTCCTTGTCAGGTGCCACCTCAGTATTCCAGTTTCCTTCTAAGTCCCAGGGCTCTGGTGCTCCTAAGGCTGATTTACACAAATCTGGATACAATATAGGCCACCAAGTACCCTTGGGTGCCATCTTGTGGGTTTCAAACACTACAATACCCATTTGATTAATTACTCACCAGGTGGTCAGCATAGGGAGATGGGGATTTCCATAACTGGGAACAAGTCTATAAACTAATAGAATCATTAAGTATCTCTGGAGCGTCTTATTTTT
>NW_008343214.1:80085-80910 GCF_000622305.1 Nannospalax galili | reverse complement strand
TGATAGGGAGGTGGGGGATCAAGGAGAGTTAGGGAAGCTTGGTCTTTGGGGAGGACTGGTTTCTGCTTCTTCTTCTCAGAGGAGGACTGAAGGGGCAGGAGGGAGGAAGTGAGACTTAGGGGAGCAGAAGGGATAGGGGGTCCTTGATCACTCTCTCCAGTTCCCCGAGGAGGTAGGAATGGTCATGCCCAAGATGTGGGGTTCCGAGCCAAGTCCTCCCAGGTGACTATGTAGGCCACCTGGTCTGGGTGCCCATGTGGCCCTGGATGGAAGATGTATTCCTTAACCTGCAAAATAGTAGCAAAATCAAAAGTCCCATCCCTTGGCCATCCTTTTTCAAAGGAGGGCCATGTAGAGGAACAGAGACTCTGCCACTTCTTCTTCTGGACCTCTAATGATAAATTGCGGGCTTGTTCTATAACTTCCTTCCAGTGTTCTAGAGTCAAACTCAAGGGGGTAATTAGTGATTGACACATGGTGAAAGACTTTTAGGAGAGAAATGGAGAAAAGGAAGAGAGAAGGAGAGAGAGAGAGATAGAGAGAGAGAGAGAGAGGACCTAACCTGGCCATACTGTCCCATTCCCAGTCACAGATCACAAGACTGACTTGGCACTTTGAGAGTGGAAGATGGCCACCAGCTAAATTCCCTGGGTGTTGTCAGTGGATGTTCTGGTGGAGGGCACAGTCAACAGTCACAAGCTCAAAGAATCTCAGTGAGGACACTTGAGCAGACAAACAGGAACAATTTGTCCAGAGTCTAGTTGACACAGGCCTGTAGGGGAAGTAGAGTTCCACAAATCCCTACAAGAGACTTGGAGCAAGAGG
>NW_008343214.1:74051-79580 GCF_000622305.1 Nannospalax galili | reverse complement strand
CCAGCCAAGAAGAGTTTGGGAACAAACAGGGATTAAAAACTAGAAGGAAGTGAGCTCATCGAGATTGGAACCTGGATTTAGACAATTCTTTCCAAAAAAATTTGCTGAAAATAGGTTCTATTTTTTCCTTCAACATGAGGTAAATAGTAGTTGTATGTTTGAATGCTCATGGGAACAGACTCCTAGACCTATGAAAAGCAAACAGCCCTAATAATGTCACATGAAAAGTGTAGGACCCCCAGACTGGGGTACCCTATGTTCTCGGGAGGCCGCACCCCAATAACTCAGTCCTCAAACCAGAAGATGCAATAGCAAGAGGAATTTTTTTATTTCGTCTATAGACGGCCTTCCACCTTGATCAAAAGGGGAAGTCCAGATTCAGCTTAGAAGCTTGGTTATATAGACAGAAACCACAAACCGCAGTGGGAGGGGGCTAGTATTCAGGTCACAACAGAAGTGCTTGGTCACAGCAGAAGTGGGAGGGGGATTTTTCAGGTATTTTTCCAGCTTAAGGAAGCATGAAAAGGTCATCTTTTCTTCTCTACAGTTAGAATTATTTTCCTTTTACTTCTTTGTACAGTTTCCCAGAATATAGCCTGGGAGACTTAGTTTCAGTTTACTAATCTTGGGGGCTTTGATTTGATTCCATCAATCTGAAATTTTCATGCCTAATTGATGACCTACTTCTCATTATTCTTTTCAAAACGTCATATTCTCTGATTGAAAAAAATCACAGTTTATATATTATTTCATATATATTTTCTAGAACACAGATTGCTTTCCAACACTGCTCAATTATGCCTTCTTGTTATAAATTTTTCCCTGTTCTTCACATACCTACCACCACAGTCTAGCAAGCTGTGAAATATAATTCGCATTATATGTCAATCATTATTCCAATATTATAGCACTTAGATGTTTGTTGTGAGTATTTATTGAATGGTTTTTTAATGAAGGAATAATTTGACAAAATAAAGTGGAAATTCTTATAAAAAGTCTATTATGGCTTTTGTTGCATAGGACTGTCCTCCAGCAGACAGACGTCATCTTCCCAAGCTTGGCTATGCATGCCTGCTAGCTTAAGCTCATTATAGTTGAACTTGTTGACTGCTCCTACTCCCACATGGAAGGGAAGACAGAGAGAGTCATAAGACCCTTGCCTGAGAGTTCAGATATACCTCCCAACCTTCGGTTGTCAATTTGACTTTAATTTCCTGTGGCCTGGGAGAGGGACTAAAGTAACAGGCCTAAGAAGACTAAGGGAGGGGGTCTCTCCTTTCATTTTTTTTGTGACTAAAGGGAAGTCATCATCCATGCTTGGTTGAAGACTTTCTGGTACTGTCTTAGTGAGTGAGAACTCACACTTCTGTAAGTTAACCCTGACTTGTCTCTCCATAGATAAGCACAATAAACTCATTGGTTTCTCAGACTGTATTTTGGTGAAATCATACCTTAGTTTGTTGTTGGAACAAGGAAGGAGGAGAGCTGACATTGTTTACATACAACAGTTTTACTGGAAAATACACAAGTGGAAATATTAGACAAAGTTTTAATACAGACAATGCATATTTTAAGCCACTGAAGTACATAGATGAGGCTGTTTAGAGTCCCCCCAACCCCCATGCAGGGAATGGATCTCAGAGCCTTGGATATGTAAGGCAAGTGTTCTACACCTGAGGTAGAGCACAGTCCTTCTAATTTTTATTTTTTGACTTAACTGTGAGAATTAACTATTTTCTTTCATTTAATATGTTTAGACAAATTTTGCTCTAAATACCGTGTTTACATACAAGTATTCTCCAGGTCCTCTAAAATTAATGGGGAATTCTTTTCCTTCTTTCATTTTCTCACTGTAGCCCAGACATCCTGGAGTTTGCTATGTAAACCAGGCTGGCCTTGATCACACAGAGATCTGGCTGCCTCTGCCTCCTGAGTGCTGGAATTAGAGTGCATGCCACCATGCCTGCCTGGGAATTATTTTCTTAATCCAAAAATTATCTTACCCAAATGGTCTAAACTGAGTATTTTTGACATAATACTAAGGTGTTTCAAACACTTTTCATGCCACAGTCCTGGAATCAACAGGAGGCATAGACAGGTTGTTAACATGGATAACAGCATTTAGGAATAAAGTTTCAGGCTATGAATATTCAATTACTTCTGGGCCAGTTTTGCTTATTTGTATTCACAGTGCACAGAAATACGAAATATGTGGAATTTAATGATCATATTATTTGTATATTTCTGTGTCAAATATCAAGGGTGTATGTTTTATTCATAAATTAAACATATATCTCATACCATATGTTTGTAAAAATATTGATAATTTGAATTCCAATGTAATACCAAAATGTTCACTCCATTTTCCATGCTTTTTTATCTATAAGAATTTCTACAACACTAAGAACATGGTTCTCCGTATGCACAGTATATGTATCAGATTAGCTTTATTATACATTTAAAACAGTTTCAGAATTGCTGATTTATATCCATTTAAAGAACATATTTATTGCATTTAAACATTTTTTAACTCTTTAGTGTTCAAAGTCACTTGAAGTAATTCTTTCCTTCCCCACCATTAGTGAGTTTAATTACAGTTATAGTTAACTGAACTTATATTAGCAGATCTTTTCTAATCTTTGTTTTAGTCATACTCTGATTGGTTTCAGTTATTTGTGTTTCCTTGCAGTAAGTTGAGGTCATGCAAAATACTGCTGTGTTTCAAACAGACATAAACACTGTACACAGAAGAATGCCACTTCCTTCTAAAATCTGTGATCTTACTACTAATGAATTTTCCTTTCCCTTCACTTCTCTAATAGTAGGAAATGAAACTCTAGTTTCCAATTCCTTCTTGCTTTACTGAAAAATGAGTATTTTGAAAATTCGATGCATGCTTATTAATAAGAAGCTACTTGTAATTAGTGCTAGCCATAGAGAAAAAAAAATGTGTGTGGGGGCGGTTGTGTATGGGTGTGGGTGTCTATAAAGTGAAAGAAAATAGCACCACTGTGTAGAAAATGAGCAGATCAGCATTGATGTTGGTAACCTACATGCTCATCATGGTTTCTAGAGCCCAGGTCTACAGACAGCCTTCTCCCAGTGTAGAAAAGCCTCACAAGACTGGCTATGAGGGCCACTTTGCAAAAACAGGAACTGGCTAGGCAGCTACATTTTAGAGCTGTCTCAGTACAAAGCTGGTCCCTAGATAATTTTGGAAGATAAGCAGGCCCCTGCACCCAGACCCACTGATGTAGGAGCTGACTCAATTCAAGACTATTTTTGCTGCTTTCCATATTCCCCAACTCCCCTATAAGAACTTGTCAGCAGTAAGCAGGTGGCTGGGGCTGGTTGCCTTTCTCTCCCAAGCTGAGCTTCCTGCTACCAGCAATCCTAAACAAATAAACTTTGCTTTGCTGGAGTAAACCTGTGTTTTCTGTGGCTATTCCCTGCCGGTCTTTTATCTAACATATGGTGCCAAAACCCAGGAAGAGGAATGACTGGGTTACTTATGACCTGGTTTCCTCAGAGTTAGATGACTCTGGAGCTCCTGGAGCTTTCCACTGGGCCCAATGGGACTCCTTCCTTCTCCCTTACTTTGCCATGGGCTTAGAAGGTTGTCTGCCTTCCATCATTCTTCCTGTCTTTGTCCTTGTCCAGTGTCTGTCTTCCTCACTTTGCTTAGGATGATTTCTGATATCGTTCTATCCAAGTTTAGGTCTCTTTTGCTTCCATCCTTTAATCTAGGCTATTTCTCCTCCTCCCTCTAACTAGTTATGGATTCCCTATACAGGAAAATGCTCCAGATCCTTTTCCTCTCTCCCCCTCTCGAAACTCTTGTTCTACTTCTAAACTCAGCTACAAATGTTTAAACCTCTATCAGTCTACCTGTTTTTCTAAATTTTTCAGAGAAAAATTTCTTTATCCTTATTTAAACATACTTTCATTGATGCTCTAGGTTGCCAATGATCTTGTACTTTTTTCGTTTTCTCTAAAGGTTTCCACTCCCCATCATGTATCTGACCTCCATTCAGGCTCTAAAGCCACATTACATGATGCCTATGTCCTAAAGCTTCTGTTTTGGTAAGATCTTCTATAAGTAAAATATAAAAAAAAAAAAACTTTTAGGGGATAGTCTTTCTCCCTATACCATCTTGGTGACCACTAAGAACCCCAAAATCCTAAGAAGTAATTTATTTCTTGGTCATATGGAAGTTTTTACAGGTGCTCTTAATTGGAGAGGTAAAGGTCTTTATCTATTTTACTATCTTGCCTCAGGGTATTCAAGGATACAAACTGCAGATGTTCAATCACAAGTCCTAATCCTCTTGCAATTTTTGTTTTGACTATCATCTTGGATTCTTGATTAGATCATAAAAAAACAACAGATTTTAACCGTTTCTATTGTCTTAAAATGAGGTCAATACATTTTTATATCAGACTAAGGAAGTAACGCCACAATGGGAGTTTAAATTTTAACATTATTTTAACCTGTTTCTAAATGCGATTATTTTTCAGTACTATTTGAATTTTATTTGTTCTTAACCTAAAGTGTTAATATTTCCTTTTTTTCTTTCCTGTCTCCTCTGATTTAAGTTATGCTAATAATTTATAACTTTGCTGGGTTTCATATGTAAAGTCATCTCCCTCTGTAAGAAACATTAAATATTAATCTTCTCTTTCAAAAACCTGTAAAATTTAAAACCATGGTTTATGACAAGAAATTTAATCCCACCATGCAAGAAAAGGCCCTGGTGTACCCTGAACCTGGTGGACTAGAACAGCTGAGTTCTTCTCTCTTTAAACAGATTCCTTTAAACATCTTTATAAAAAAGTAAAATCTGCCTTGCCAAGTTACTTTGCTTTGTCCATGTGCTCCTTGTGAGGTATTGATAGGATTCTTAAATAGTTATTTGGCTCTTAAAAGAAAAAAAAATGCTACTTCAAATCTATGTGACAAATTTAACCCTTTGCGTTATACCACTAAGTCTTTTTAAATATTAAAGAGCTAGATATATGGGCCAGACATGGTGATGCATGCCTTTAATCCCAGCACTTGGGAGGCAGCGGCAGGTGGATCTGGGTGAGATCAAGGCCAGCCGGGTCTACATAGCGAGTTCCAGGTCAGCTGAAGTTATAGGGAGACCCTGTCTCAAAAAAAAAGAAAAAAAAATCCATGCAAAAGGAGACATTTAAAGTTATGCAAAATTTCCCTTCTAGCTTTAACTTAAATGAATTATTTTCTAATCTTCCAAAGAGAAAGAAGGAAGAAATTACCATTTCATCATGTCTGCCTGGCTTGCTGAGCCCTTCACTTGACTTGTCTAATGAGGATGATAATTAGTGTAAATAAAAAAGATGAATATAATGGTTTTGGCTTCCAGGATAGATTATTTCATTTAAAACTGATTTCCTCCTTAGGTGTGTAAAAATGCACAAATATTGGGACAGATCATGTTGTGGTAAAGAATGCAGGTGTTGTATTAGGGAAACTGTTGGCACTCTTAATTGAACACAGTCAAAGATGTC
>NW_008343214.1:58728-73619 GCF_000622305.1 Nannospalax galili | reverse complement strand
ATATTGACAACTGATTACTGCTAGATGAGGAACAGCTGACCTTCCTAAAACAAAGACCTCTAGATAGGCTGACTAGATTCACCAGAAAGGCAAGCAGTGGGGAATGGCTGGGGGTGCCAACAACAGAGCAGACGGTAGTAGGGATATCAGAGTATAAGGGCTCTAGTGGGGGGAGGGAAGCTATGGGAGGGTGCTATCTGGGAAGTAGGTGTAAAAATAAATAAATGAATTTTTAAAAATTAAAAAAAATCCTATTTGTTAAATATCTTTTTGGTTTTAGTTTACTTTCAAGATGTTTTAAGGTGTGTTCATTTTATTTGTCTACTTCAAAGATGTTTTAGTTTAAAAATAATAAACCACATCCTCAACAAATAATAATTACAAAAACTTAAGTTATTAAAGTCCATCTTATATATAATTAGATATGTATACACAGTCAACATAAATTTGTTTCTTAAAATTAATTTAATTGGTACTGACTTTTTTTTGTGGTATTTTTGAGACAGGGTCTCCCTGTAGTCCCAGCTGGCCTAGAACTCACTATGTAGCCCAGACTGGCCTTGAACTCTTAGAGATCCACCCGCCTCTGGCTCCTGAGTACTGGGATTAAAGTTTTGGGCCAGCATGTTGCTCATATTGACTTTTAAATGAGGTTTCATACAAACTAAAAATGTTAAATTAACACAAAAATATTTTTCATGTCAAGATAGTCTCTCTTTAATCCTTATCTACAACATGGTTTCCAGCACTAAAATATATAAATTAATTTTAAATACCTCTCTCTCCATCTTTCCTCATTCCCCACCCATCGCTCTTAAAATCTCTCTCTCTTTCTCTCTCTCTCTATTTCTATCTTTCTCTCATTCCCTTTCTTTCTTACTCTCCATGTCTCTCTTCCCATCCCTTTTCTTATACTCTGTCTTCCTCTATTCCCTGGTCATTCCACAATTACTGTTGTTTGAGATTTTCACTTGAGTCACACACTAGAGTACAGAAAATCTCATTCATTCCTCTGGTCATGGGACGCTGTTTCCAGGGAAGGAACACACCAATCTGCCTGTCTAAGACAGGAACCTACTCTATCCTCTCTCTGGTGTGTACACCTCCCTGGTGTTTGTAGGATGCTACCTGCAGTAGACTGGGACCACTCCTCAGGCCTCTGGTAGGAAGGGATGCCTTCCTGTACATTGGTTCCTCACTCCATTTTGACATGACCGGTGGTTTGTGTCTCTCTTTCTTCTTCTTCTTCTTCTTCTTCTTCTTCTTCTTCTTCTTCTTCTTCTTCTTCTTCTTCCTCCTCCTCTTCCTCTTCCTCTTCCTCTTCCTCTTCCTCTTCCTCTTCCTCTTCCTCTTCTTCTTCTTCTCCTTCTCCTTCTTCTTCTTCTTTCTCTCCTATTCCTTGTTCCTCTTGCCCTTCTTCCACAAATCCTCAGTAGTATTCCAGACTCTACTCCTCACGGCAAGAAGATCCTCGTTGTCTCCTCCTACGTACTTTTTCAGTTCCTCTCTATCTCCTCTACACTCTCTATATAAAATCTGTCACTATGGGGATTGCTCAGTCTAATCCTGAGGGTTTCACACCTCTTGTCTTCTCAAGTCCCTCAAGCAACTAGAACTTTCAGATATAATTACACCAAAGCACCTAAAGTTCTTGCACACCACTGTCTGGTCACAATACAAACTACAAACTAAACAATGATTCTGTCTGGCCAAATACCCTGCATTTCAATATTTTAAGAGATTTTAAAAGTTTATTTAAATCTGAGGAGGGTTATAGCAGTTTTTCTTAAGTGATTATATTAGAGGTTGAGAATTTCAATTTGATAATGTTTTACTGTACCAATTGCTTTCCTCTACCCAGTGTTTACACTTCTTCAAAACCCCAAACAAGTTTTTGGTAAACCATTCTCTAAATAACAAAAATTATTAATTATTTTATGTTTTCTATAAGTTTCATCTGAAAACTTATAAAACATAGTTTGTAAATGGGTAATATTTACTTAATTACATTATCTTTTGTGTGTAATTTGGATTACATGGTCTTTTATAAGATGATGCTGCACATCACTCCTAAGTCAAATAACTGCCATCTTCATGAGTTCAGCTAAAAATCATCACTTCTTACTAAAAATCATCACAGTTGGGCTTGTTGATAGTTATGTTCCTTCATTAAAGGAGGGGTAAGCAGGATCATTGGACCCTCACTTGAGTATTCAGCCATTCTTCTCTGTCACCTGTATGTAATTCTGCCCTAATTGCAAATGATCTACTTTTGAAAAGGACTATAGTATGTAATCTTGGGAAGGCAAATGCTGTGAAGAGAGGGTTTGACCCATGAGGTTATAAAAAAGTCAACATCCATGCTGGGTAAGGGCTTTCCAGTGCAAATATTCTCAGGTCACTCATAGACCTCAGCAACCCCTCAGTCATCTCTGTAAGTAAGCTCACTGAATTCATTAGTTCCCTAGGAAAACTTTAATGTAATCAAACATTGGTTTAATACTAAAACCTTAGAAGGGGCTAAGTCTCACTTAGTATCCCCAGGTAAGGGCATAGTTTAGTCAACTAGTTTAAGGATGTCTAGTAAAAGTTTATCTAAAAATGGGTTTCACCCATGCTTTATCCACATAACATAATAGGTAAAAGTACCAGATTGGTGTAACTAACCTTCTTGGGTGTTTAATAGCTAGACATTGGGGCCTATACCAATCTGGTCAGAGGGACGTAATGGGACAGTTTTTGTTCCTTGCCCTCCTAGGTCAACTAAGCTCCAGGAGACTATGGAGCATCTCTCAAAATGTCCTGTAACTGTGATGAGTCACTGGTCCTCTTGTTCAGAGATGCAATGGTGACCCAACCAGATGGACTTGATGAGTGTCCAGTCTACTAAGAAGATGGTCAACACAGAGTAACCATTTCCTCCATGCTTCCACGTGAAGCTAGCTGTGGTCAAGTAGGACCTTTGACTTATCTTCACATAGGTGGAACTGGTAAAAGAAAGGAGCCAGGGGCTCCTCCCAAGCCCATGTAACCCCCGAGGAACAGATCTTCAAACGACCTTAAGAATAAATATGAATTGGTTTATTTGGGCCAACTGTATGGTCTTAATCACCCAAAAGGAAAGTATAACCAAAAATGAAAGTGATCAGTATTTGTTTAGGAGTTCAAAGGATGGGACTTCCCAGACATTAGGCTTAAGTCTCTAACTGCCCCCACTCCTCTATCCAAAATGTTACAATTGGGGCAATATTGGTCTATCCCCAGGGCTACTTTTCCTTTGCTCCTCCAAGAGACATACCTGTATCTCCCCACTATTCAAGGATACCTACACACCTGTCATTCTCATACCTAGATTAACCATATACGCCTCAGGAGAGGTGCATGATTCTCTCTCCAAAGAAACAAAAAGGAGCAGAGCAAAAAGGTCAGCTACTCTAGCAGTCCTGGTGGGAAGCAGCCTGATATCATCCATAGCCACCATGGGATTCTCGGCAGGGAGTCTGGAACATACCTTGCTCTCAGCCCAACACCTCCCTCAGGAGATCCAGGACCTCAAGTAGGAGCTTACTACAGCAGTGGAAGCAACAGCTTAGTCAATCCAGATCTTACAATAACAACTGTCCTACCTAGCCAAAGTTACCCTCCAGAACAGGTGAGCCCTGGATCCATTAATGGCAGAAAAGGGAGGTACCTGCATTTTCTTAGGTAAGGAATGCTGTTACTATGAACCGATCAGGTAAGATTGAGCACAACATAAAATGCCTCCAACAGGTGGCCAAGGATTTCTTACTTAAAACTTCCCAGTACCAGCAGTCACCCAATGGGATATCTTTTCATGACTGACTTCCTGGATTCTCCCTTACTTGGCCCCCTGCTTTGTATTACTGTGGTGCTAACCATTGCTCCCTGCCTCTTCAGACATTTTCAGGGCCAGATACAAGAACTAACTCATACCAGCTTTAACCAACTGTTATTTTCCTTTCCCTCACATGTGTATAAATGCCTATTGATCACCAAGGACTTTGTCCAGATGCATGAGCTGGAGACCCCTGCTGTCTGACCCGACCCTGACTCCAGCCTTCCTTTCCCCACATTGACCTTGACCAGCATGAAGTAGCCATGATGACAAAACACTGCCCCTTGTCCTATAACACAAAAGGCTGGAATGTGAGAGTCCAGGTCTGTAGATGACTCTCTCTCAGTGTAGAAAAGCCTCACAAAACTGGCCAGAATGGCCCCTTTGCAAAACAGGAACTGGCCAGGCAGCTGCATTTAGAATCGTCTCAGCACAAAGCTGTTCCCCAGATAATTTTGGAAGATAAGCAGGCCCCTGCACCCAGGTCCACTGAAGTAAGGTCTGTCTCAGTTCAGTCTACTTCGCTTGAAACTGTAAAGACTGTTTTACTGCCTTCCACATTCCCCAGCCCCCCCCTCCCGTAAGAATTTCCTCAACAGTCAGCAGGCTGGTTGCCTTTCTTTCCCCAGCCACCAGCAATCCTAAAAAATAAACTTTGCTTTGCTGGAGTCCTCCTGTGTTTTTTGTGGCTATTCCCTGCCAGGCTTTTATCTAACAATGGTCTTATGATAAGATACACTGAGAAGATCCCAACACTCTTAACACAAAAATACACGTTCCGCTGTAATCATGAAAAAGTATCAGACCCATGTAAACGGGTTGCTGTTACACAGAATACATGATCCAATGTTTGACAGTGTAAAAGTCATAAAAAGTAAAGAAATATTGAACAATTATTGAGAGACACAATTGATTATGGCTGAAAACCTGAACATAAAGAAGAATCACAAGTTGCATGCTGTAACAGTTATTGGAGACTTAAAATTTTAATAAAACCTTTAGCTGTTAATATTATATCAATATTATTTATGAGTTCTGACAATTGAGCTATGATTTTTTTTTTAAATAGCAATAGTAGTGGCATCTAGGAAATGGAAAAATGAAAAATGCATACTTTTATTAGTATTTCTTATATCCAAAGTTAGTTCAAAATTAGAACTTTAAGAGGACTTCTCTTTGACTCTGTAATCAAATATTCTAAAAGAACTTACTAAAGCATTGGATAGCTTTAAATATATTTCATGCAAAATTTGGGGGAGAAATCATGATTTCTTGACTTCAGGTTCAATAATCTTTCCTGTGTTCCATCTTCTTTCAAATCTCCTAGTGATATATTTACTCAAAGTACAATTGATTTGGTAATGCATTAAACCTAAAGTCTACTGTGTGACATTATAAAATATAAAACTCATTTTTGAAAGAACCTTGTATAACCATGTTTCTGACAGTACTTAAATTAATACCTGAGTTCATTCACTTTTTGTGGTTATTCAATGAACTACCCTGTACAAAATGTGATGAGAAACTAAGATTTATTTTTTTAAAAAAAGCATTAGGTTGTCTTTCTTTTAAAAATATAGTTAGAATTGGAGACAAAGGAAAGCATTTATTATATCATTACATTACATTGTCTCCTAACTTAAATTTGTGCAAGAAATTTGTTACTTTACATCATTCTTCTGTTTTTTTTAAAAAATATTTTATTTTATTATTTTTATTTTATGTTTATGGGGGTATTGCCTGCATTCATATAAGTGTAGTGCAATTCTCACTGAAATCAGAAGAGGGTGTCAAGTCCCTTTCAACTGGAGTTAAGGATGGTTGTTAGCTGGGAATATGTAAGTGCTGGCAATTGAACCCTGGTCCTCTGCAAAAATAGTCAGTGCTCTGAGCCATCTCTCCAGTCCACATTGTTTTTATAGTGCTTTGTATGCTTCTTTGGGTAAATTTAAAACTCATATCTGTAATGCAAATCCCAGTGGCAACCTTATTAGCCTTCCCACCGTGTAGCCTGTTATGTTGTGGTCTCCATAGGCAATCACTAGTTCATAATTTAAAGCTGCTAGAGGAATCATTCTCGACATTTACAGTGTAGTCACCTAGCTTTTTTTATGGAATTTAAAGCAAAGTGAAAGCATGTCGTGTTTCTGATGTTACTTTGAGGCTCTCTGAGGATCCATGAAGTTGTCATGTGATTTTGTGTTTCCAGATTTAAGTGGAATAAGATACTATATACACCATCAGGGTGCTTCATCATCTTAGAGGAAGTGGGGCTGAGACTAATATTTCATATTTTTATCGGGTACTTGGAGTTCCTGATCTGTAGATTCAGAAACTGAAGAAGGATTTCCTAATTCATTTGGGAAGTAAGCTATACTCACATAACGTACCTGCCAAATGGGCACTACTGCTACTGAAAAAATGATCAAAGTTTGAATATCAAAAGAAATCCCAGCAATAGAAGACATAAATCCAGATATTGGTTTAGTTGTAAAAGTTCAGAATGTGCGACTTTCATGGAAACTTACTCTCCTTTATGTCATAAAGTTGCCTTAAGTCTGACTTCCTCAGAGGTGGGGCGTGTTGGTAGTGGTTAAATAAAGAAGAAAACATAAAGGAAACAGAAAAAAAGAAAGGAATTCCAATAACTTAAAGACTTATGATAGATAATTGCCACATTAAAATTTCAGTATTCTCCTCTTTTGAGTATAGATAGCTGCTTTTAAAATTAAAAAAATAAGTTATATGGAATTTAAATACATAGTAGTTAATTGAAAAAGTGTTCTTATTTTTATTCCTCCATTTACTTTGGACTCTTGGAACATATTCAGAAAGCTAAGTTTTTTATATTGACATGTTTCTTAGACAACAATACATTACTGTTCCTCATATTCTAGCCCATAACATTATATTGAATTTCATAAGGTACAAATCACTGGATTGTCTATTTCAACTTGCATAAAAACTGTCTCTTAATGAAGAAAGTTACAAAAAGTGTGGCAACAAGATCTTTAGAAAAGTCATGTAGCAGTTATGGGGAGCTGAAGAGATGATTCAAGTTAAGAACATTTGCTGCTTTTGCACAGGACCTTGGTTTGTATCCCAGCACCAACATGGTGGCTCACAATGGCCTAAAACTGCAATTAAAGGCAATCTGACACACTCTTCTGGCTGAGGTGGGCACCAAGCACAAATGCAGTGCACATGCATATAAATAGGCACAAACACACATGGACACACGCACACACATACACACGCACACACACACACACACAAAATAAACATATCTTTTCTAAAGCAGAGTTATAGAGGCAATAGGATTACTAGATTTCATAATTTTTTTTTCCTTGTTGCAAGTTTTGTTACATAGTTGTGGATACAAGAGTATTTAGCAGTTCATTACATGGTCTTTTCCCTTGGGAATATAGCATGTGTGACTATAGGTTTTACCTTTAACAGTAAGTACGTGATTGTTGATGTTGCCTCTCATTCCATGTTAACTTTTTAAATCCTGAGTCCCCAGAGAGTTTACAGGTGAGGGAAAAGGAGCATCATATAAATCTGGTTTTCCTTCATTTGGTATTATCAGGAAAGCAATTTATTTTATGTCATTTCTTCATGCATGGTTTTGATAATCATGCACAAATATTCATTTAATAGCTATGTTTCTGAAAACTTATCACATCAGAAACTGTGCTAGTTAATGCATTTAATTTGATTTTCTCCTCTCTATAGCTATTTTGATCACCTTATGAACTATCAAACATGAACAAACTGTGATGCCTCCCAACTAGGAAACGATAGTGGTACTCTGTCTCTTTTATAATGTATATTTTTAATTGAATTTTTGTTCACTTAGTAGAAATATCTTAATCATCTTAATCACTTCCAACCCCTAACAGGAAATAGTGCCAGACAGGAGAAACTTCCCTTTCAGTTGTTGGCTAAGGTAGAGACTCCGAAAATTACATGAGCTTTTGCCATAGCCCCTGGTTGCCTCTAGAACTTCAGGGTAAGACCCTATTGCAGAAGACAGGGCATAATTTGAACACAGAACTTGGAGCAGTGGAGCTGGAACTGACCTGGAATTCTCCTTATAGAAGACCAGCTCTCATAACTTTGGAGGACACTATTTAATCTGCTACAGAAGAAAATCAATCAATGGTCCATCCCCAGCTGTAATGCCTCATAAACACAACAAATAGAACAGCAAACAATTTCAGTGTACTACTGGCACTTTTATCTTGGAGTAATCAACAGCTGCCTAATTGGACTTAAAGCCCACTCAAGGTGAGAGAACTCATGCATGGCATTGCAAACATAACCAAATACACACTGCTCAGGAGGTCATAGATCTTAGAGAAGGCCCTAAGTTGGTCACATCCCTGTCTCTTTTAAAGCTACCACAGCTTTGGAATGAAGAGAAATTTGGTAAATTTCTTGAATAATTTTTTAATCCACACATTGGTTGTCAAAGACACCAGGAAGTCATTTGTTGGTGAGGTATGTTTTTTTTTTTTTTTTATTTTCTTTAAATTCTTAAGAAAGCATTCAGCATTTTACTTACAGTGCTGCACATTGGACCTTTTATTTTCAGCCTTGGGTCAAGCATCACATTCGAGTATTTAAGTGCTTTATTTTCACAGGAAAATTGTGGTTTCCACAGTAACAATTTTATAGTTCTACTGAAAGCACAGCATAGTGATCAAGATTTATTATGCCTGACAAGCCCAAGTTATTCCTCTCTAGGTGAAAGAAAGCTTTGTCTTAACTTCTATTTCTATAAGGGTCGCAGCTTCTAGGAAATTTGGAGATTTTGAATGAGTATAGGGTTGACATAATTAGTTCAAAAATAGAATTATTATATATCTACTTGGAGAATAAATCTTTGGAAATTTTGATCCACATTTATCATTTCATTACAATACATCAAGATAGTCACCTGTTCTTAAATAACCATGGTCAAACCTGAGAGTATGTATGAAATCTTACTTTGTCAAAAGATCTCCCTAGTGACTCTGATTTCTACAATACTTATTAAGAAACTAAATTCTTTGCTTTCCCTTTGCCACAAAATCCTCTTATGTTTAAAATGTAATAAGATTTGCAATGAGGCTAATGCTTTAATAGTAGGAACAAGAGTATAATGTGGTATTTTAATATATTTTGTGTGTAATGCACATTTCTTAGGATGAGTATAAAATGTAGATTATCTAAAAACTATACCTTGTTTTAAAAGCTGTCAGGAGATGTTTCTAATCTCAAGAAGAAATACTGCAATTTGGATGGTGAGCCTACATGGTCAGAGGTTCTTGTAAACGGTGATTATAATTAAGAAAATACATATATTTTGACTTTCTCTTTGAAGACTATTAATTAGGATTCAGATACTTTAGGCTTGGTATAGATGTAATCATATTTCAATTGTGAAATTCAATCATTTGGAGAAAAATGCCTTGGGAGCACCTATATAATTTAGTTAATGAATACTGTTTGAAAGATACTTTAAACATAGAAAATTATCCCATGACATTGGATAACCCCATAGAAAAGATTCAACTGAAAGATATGAGGCCTTATATCTGTTTCATACAGAAAGAGCATGCTACAAAGGCCTTTACAAATAGAATTAAGATGATACTAGTTTCTTATGAAACACCTCCTGTTTTGGATTTCCATCTTGTCCATGGTGTTCCAGTTTGCATATCTTTGTAAAAAAGAATTATTCTTTCAACTATTCTTTGGGAAAATTATAAATTTCCTATTAGAAAATGTTGTTTTACTTTGTTCTGCTTTGTTATTTGTCAATCCTTATATCCCTGCATCCACTTTGTATGCAAGACCAGTATGTTAGTAACAATTGTTTCATGGTCAACACTGAATTTGCATATATATATATGCTTCACCTATTATACCAGCCACTTTTCCCAGCTTTCTCCTCACTACTGTCAGTGTCTTCTTAGTATCCACATTAGTTGGATATTATATCCTAAACCAGCAAATTGAAGATCTTCCAAACTATTTGTTTTAGATCTTTCTTTGCAAGAAGCACACATTTCTCAGAAGAGCTTTATTATTTTTATTTTTTCAACCTTTAAAGTTTAAGACCTGACTTTCATTCAATTTCTTTTTTTCTCTTTTTTTTAACCAAGATACAGGTGTTAACACTCGAAGTGTTTACATTTTTATTTTTTAGGTTTTCTTTTTTGTAACCAAATAATTGATGAAATAATGTAACACCTTATTCCAGTTTGACCAGCACCATTTGTTGAAGATGTTATCTTTTCTCCAATGTTTGGTTTGGACCTCCATAAAAAGTGGCAACAGATATGTGGGGTTATATATGACTCTTCAATTGCATTTTATTGATAAATGTGTCTGTTTTATGCCATTTTTAAGCTATTTTTCTTACTGTAGCTCTGTAGTATAACTTGAAATTGGAATTGATTATGGCAGTTGAGTTTTTATTTCACAGGATTGTTTTGGCTATCCTGAATCCTATGCCTTTCCATAAGAATTTTAAGATTAGTTTTTCAATTTCTGCGAACAATTATTTTAGAAAATTTGATAGGATTTGTGTTTAATCTTTGGACTGTTTGGTTAGGATGGCAATTTTTAAATTCTGGTATGTTCCTCAAGTTTTCAAAAAGAATGGAAGAAAAGAAGAAAGAAGGAAAGAAAGAAAGAAAGAAAGAAACAAACAAACAAACAAACAAAGAAAATAGGAAGAAAGAAAGAAAGAAAGAAGAAAGGAAGGAAGGAAGGAAGGAAGAAAGAAAGAAAGAAAGAAAGAAAGGAGGAAGGAAGGAAGGAAGGAAGGGAAGGAAGGGAAGGACTAAGAAATACATGTGTTTTTTAATGTTCAACATCCTTAGTCATCATTTAAGTGCAAGTTAAATCTGTTTCAAGAATTCATCTTATTTGGTCAGAATGCCTAAGACCCACAAAACAAATGACAGTAAACGTTGGCTTGAATGTGGGAGAAGGGGAAAACTGATTCATTATTGGTGGGAGTGAAAATTGTTATGGCCACTATGGAAATCACTATGACAGTCCCTAAAATCTAGAAATACTGACCATATGACACAAAAATACCACTACTGGACATATTTTCAAAAGACTCTAGTTCTTACTATAGAGATATTTGCTTATTCATGTTCACTGCCTCTCTATTCATAATAGCCAGGAAATTGAAACAGCCTAGAAGTCCATCATCTGATGAGTAGATGATTAGGAAGAATTAAGCAGGGAATGGGGGTTGGAGCTGATTAAAGCACATTACTTTTATTTATGAAATTAAAATGAAACACTGTTTTTAAAAATCCAGTAAAGCAGTATACAAATCTTTTTTATAATTTTCTGTCATTATGAGTGATTTCAAATATTTTAATCATGATGGGTCAGGTGATTTGCCTTCAGAAACCTTGTCACCTTTTTTCTGTGATATTTTATCACATTAAGAATACAATTAGCCTGTCTTTTACTGATTATAACACGGTTACAAACATTAACTTCAACATCGTCTTGTAATGCCTCAGATACTTTTTGGTCTCAACATGGTAATAAATTTGGTACAGAGGAAAAGTTATCCAATTATCATTTAGTAGAAAATTGTATATTTTAAGCAATGCATTGTTTTCACATTTGGTTCATTTTACATGTAACAAAAGCCATCTTAATTTTTGTCATTGTTAGTTTGCTAAATATTTTATTAGACTATATTATTCATCATAAATAATGGCTCTAGTTATCAAATTTTTGCATGTATAAAATATATATGAAATTCATTCCATGCTTTTGGGGCCTTTTTTGTTTCATTATGTTTACTCCTCTTCCTTATATTTGAAAATATGTGACATATACTGCTCAGTGAATTTTAAAAATTCACTTAAACTTATTTTACTGAATAAAATGCAACCAACATTTTCTAGTGTTCCTGTAGGATTTGATAAGAAATCTAAAAATGGATATAATTTGATAAAAGACATAGAATTCAATGTAAACCCATATTATTAGTCAAGTATTCAATTCTGCAAACTATTTCTTACTGTCAAGTACATTTTCTAACATGAATGGAGATAGGCAAATTAAGACACAGCTTCTGTTGTACTTTACTGACTTTGCTTTGTTAATTCCTATACTCTGACAGCACTCCAGAATCTTGGCATATCAATTCTCATTTGAGTCTTATTATTTAAAATACCCTCACTTGAGTTTTCTTTAATATAGATTTATCTGATAATAATATCTTGAACTAAGTTTTTTCTATGCTATTGCTTGTTGTCGATTAATGTATACCTCAACTGAGGTCAGTCTGGCTTAGATAGGAATTTCTAGACCAGTTGGGCCTACAGGAACACTAAGCCTCAAAAAACAAACAATCAAAAAATAGCAAAAACATAAAACAACCAAACAACAACATCAACAAAGTTTACCTGTTCTATACTAGAATCCCTATATTTTCAATACCTTGTCAAAATATGAAGCATGGAATAATATCAGAGTGGGTTGTGTCTACTTACAACACAGACTCTTTATCCATCTGGGGTAATATGTACTGAAACTATACCCCAAAGGCCCATAGTTTGCAATTCTCATGGCAAATACACTAAAAATGTTCCACAATTATGGGTGCTCCTATGATTTAATTGTATCCAGAACAGAAATTTGAGAATCCTAAGCAACTGTAGTACACTGATAGCATTATTTTAATAAGTACAATATATTTTATTTAGCCCAGAATGCTGTTGAGGTCTGAATGTGAAATGTGTTCCATAGACTCATGTATTTGAACACCGGCTTCTTATCTGGTTTTATTTTTGGAAGGCTTTTCAACCTTTTGGTGTTGGAGCCTAGTGGAGGAAAGGGTCACAGAGGGTGGGCTTTGTGGTTTCATAGCCTGGCTCTTCTCCCTGCTCACTTCCTGACTGCAGTTGTAACATGACCATGAGCCTCTCTGCAATATTTTCCTCAACATGTTCTTTTCAAACTGTAAGCCACAATAAACCTTCCTTCCTTTAACATAGTTCTTATCCAATTTTGTCACAGCAATGAAATAACTTATTAATACAATCATCAACTAATAGCAACAGCAGAATAGCATGGATTTCATGTGAGTGAGTGTTATCACTGTCTTTGACTACATAAATAGTCAAATAGGGTCAAAAAACGTACTTGAAACATCATCTTAGAAGGCAAAAATTTAAAAATAGATATCAAACTCAATATCTATCTTACATCATATTTGGCATTTTGCCTTTTAATGTGACTATATTATTTGATTAAGAGATTCTTGTGAGATATACATGTGACAAAGAACTAATGTCGAGACTACACAGGAACTTGATTATCTCAAAAAAGTAAAATCTTATTTTAATAAAGGACAACAGAAGAAAATACGCAATGGCCAATGTTATTATGAAAAAATATACAATGCTGATAATTATTTGTGGAAATGCAAACAAAACTATCACCTCAGTGCAATAAGAACAGCTGTCATTAGAAGTACAAAGGAAAGTAAGTGATATCAAAGACATGGGTGAAATGGAATTCTTCCACAATGCTGGGGAGGATGTAAACTAATATGGGTATTAGGGGAAAAGTATGGAAATCCTTTTTAAAGTTAACAATAAAACTAACATGATTCAACTAATAGCAATGACCGAACAGCATGGAATAGCAGCAATCCTAATGTTGGGTAGTATCTAAAGGAAATAAGATCAGTATGTCAAAGAAGCAACTGCAGTCCCATGTTTACTTTGATCCACAATTCACAATAACTGACATATGGATTGAAACTGTGTCTATCAACAGATGAACAAATAAATAAAATTTGCTACATAGAGACAACAGATTACTATTCAGCAATAAAAGGAATGAAATCTTACCAGTTGTGATAACAGTAATGGTACAGGATACAATTAAGTAAAAAAGTTTGAACTCACAGTGAACAGTGCTACATGAATTTATTTGAATATTTCATCAAAAAAATTACTCTCATACAACTTCAGAGTAGAATTGTTGTTTCCAGAGGTTGCAGCATGTAGAAGTGAGCGACAGATGTAGATAGGTTGATCAATGGTACTTAGTTATGTATAGATGAAACCAAAAGCATCCCATGTGATATTGTGCAGTAAGATGACTGTGGAAAACTCTACTGAATTGTATGAATTAAAAATAGAATAAATTTCCATGTGTGGTGTCACATGCTTTTAGCCCAAGTACTCAGGAGGCAGAGACAGGCAGATCTCTGTGAGTTCAAGGCCACCCTGGTCTACATAGTGAGTTCCAGACAAGCTCGGGTTAGAGGGAGACCCTGTCTTAAAAAAATAAAAATAATAAATAAATAAATAAATAAATAAATAAATAAAGTAGAATAAATGGTTGTGAATGTTTTATTGGAAACAAGTTATAAAGAGCTGATGGTATATCAGGGCTGGAGAGATGGCTCAGCAGTTAAGAGCACTGGCTGTTCTTGCAGAGGACCTCTGTTCGGTTCCCAGCACCTATATGGTAGCCAAAAACCATCTGTAATTCCAGTTTAAGGGCATTGATGCCCTCTTCTGACCTCCAAGGGATTTGCATGACATGGGTACACTTACAAAATGCAGACAATATAAAAGAGGGAGCAGAAAGATTGTAAGAGCTAGGGTTGGTTCATGGACACAGGACTTGAAGGCCACTGGAAGCTTTCACAAAGGACCATGCCAACTCAGTTAGACAAAGGTCCAGAGTCCAGTGAGAGAAATGTGTAGTGGGCTGGCCCTCGATTGAGAACTACTAGAGATTGATTGCTACTGCATGAGAGAGAGTATACTATCCTTATGATCTCGAGATAGGCTAACTAGACTCCAGTGGACAAATTTGCACTGAAAGACATCTGGGTACAAATGCTTGACTGATAAGACTTAACATGCATGGCAGACTACATGTGGTCCTGTGGGGGGGTGGAGGGCATGGGGGGGGTCTAAATTTGAGTATGAACTGTTTTATGGAATGTACAAAAGCTGAATAAAAGTTAAAAAATATAAAACCA
>NW_008343214.1:46727-58687 GCF_000622305.1 Nannospalax galili | reverse complement strand
TGCATTTATCAAAACATCATATGGTACTCTGTAATCATACAGAAGTTTTATGTTGTTATGTTAAAATTAAATTTTGAGAATGATGATTTTTTTTTCCTTACAGTGTAATGCCTACAATTCTCCTTTCTCACTTTTACTCAAGCTCTGTGTATTAAGAGATATACTATTGCTTAGGTCCTTGAGGATCTATTGAGGAACCATTTTATGATAAGGAACCCATGATGCATCAGTGCAGTATAACTCAAGTTTCATGAACAGCATTATGTTTTTGTAAAGACAATTCCTGAAAAGTCTGGCCCAATGGTTTCCTTCATGTAGTTTTCTTGAGTCATGTGCAGATCATGCTCGGTCTCCTACTTTGGGGGGAAAATGAGAAAACATATCTGCTTCATAGATATGTCCTGCTAGGACCTGTTCCTGAGAGAGAGAGGTGGATTAGAGATTAGAAGTGGAATGTACAATGTACCAGCTTTATTACTGCTTTATGTCCAGTAATCAATTCACAGTACTAATTGTGGAGTTTCTCAGGACTCACTCAGGGCTTGTTCTTCAGAGTCCACTAAAGTCATTTAGTAAGCTGTTATTAAAGATTGGGGAAGACTAGGACACAAAATCAGGATTTTTTTTCTGCTTATTATTATTTTGGAAAGCTGTTATTAAAGATTGGGGAAGACTAGGACACAAAATCAGGATTTTTTTTTCTGCTTATCATTATTATTGTGAAATACATCTAAACGTCAACAGTTAGCTCTGGCCAATTTACTTGCAAAGTGGCAGTACATATAGTTTTCTACTGTATAACTAAATGCGATTCTTACACATTTTCCACACTTGATAGCCTGTACTTTTTACATTTAATTTATTTTTTTCCCATTTTTATTACTTGAGGATTTTGTGATACATGAAATGAGTTTGATAAAATAATTTCATTCCCTTCTCTCCAGTTCTTCTCCTGTACCCTGACTACTTTTCCTCGCAACCTCATGTGACTCTCCTTTTTAACCCACTGTGTCCACTTACCCACCTGTATGTACATGAGTACAGGACTTTACAGAGAAGCATGGGTAATCACTAAGGGACCACGTCCCTGAAGAAAAAGTTCTCTCCCACTTCGAGTGATGAATTTCCAATAACTTCTCAGGAGAGGTAGGATTTCATGATCTCACCTTCCCCCAGTCTGTGCTGAGATTTTTGGGTGGCTAATTTCATGTAGGTATTTGTTAGCATTTATAAGCCCTCATTAAAATATTTCATTTTACAGTAGATGACAGTTAATAAAGATACCCAGAGTTGGTAGAAGTGCAGAGAATGAATTGCCCAAGAAATTTTGGGCAACCACGGTATAAACATATAAAAAATGGCTATACACACAAAAAAATATTTTCTGGAAATAAATGATAAAGAAAATTATTTAAAATATTTATTAGCTACATTTAGAATTTTATCATTTGCTAAAGATAAACTTTTATGCTAATGAGATATAGATGTGATTATTTACTTTTTCATAAAGAAGTATATCTTGGCTGAATATTTAATTTGGAAACACAGAGCAGCAACAATATTTTTCAGAGTTCATTGTTGTTTTCATTTTGTAATAATTAATGGTTTAAGTATTGTAATATCACAGTGGGAAACATTTTATAATGGGAAATGTTACATTTTGATGTTATGTAAGCATTTTATAGAAAGCCATGTAGTTATACATGACTGCAATTTATATTTATAAATGGTAAGGAATGTGGACAAACTACTAGAGTTTACAAGGTGTGCATTATATCAATTGCAATATAATGAACTGATTTCTAATTTTCCATTTGTCACCACTATTTCATTTTAAAATTGTGTGAACTTTTATAGGTGCAATCAAAGAGTATTACAGATTGCTTAGGAATAAAATTCTACAATATTGACAAAATAGTCCACTGAGGTTGTTTATTCATTGGCTAAAACTGAGGATTTTTATACCACAGTACATGGGATGGTAAGTCACCATCTTTTATTTTGAGAATAGATTGTTTTTTCATTTCACTCCTTCAAAGAAATTGAAACATGAGGTGACTGGAGATATGTATTTCAAGGAAAATTAACATATTACTGTCTGGCGGACTGCATGCCTCCTCACTATTAATGTGCCTATTTGCCTCATATTATATTTGGACTGAGGGATTCACAATGTCCACTACTTTAGGTACTTCAAGCTATGCTAATAAAAATAATGAGTATAAAGTAACTTTTATTCATAGGAACCTTAGAATATCAAATTATCAATGAAACTCTGAATCACAAGCCCCTAATAAATATGTTTTACTTGTTCCTTACTTTTATTACTTGAGGGAGGTAAAAAGTTAAATGCACTTATGGATTTAAATCATTTACATTGTTAACAATGTGTCATTTATTAAACAACTATAACTCTATTCATCACCAAATGTATGCAGCTCTGCCATTCAACTAATCCATTTCAGCAGATTTGCAGGATTATCCATCTCCTTTATTATTCAAAGAACAAGTTAGGGATTAAATCTCCATTTCAGGTCCTTAACCATAGTAACTACAACAATGCTTGCAAAACTTGTAAACACTGTTTTTCAAGATTTCGTCCAAGGACTTTACATATGACTTGGTGCTCATCAAGACAAATAGTAGAAGTTCCTATGAAACTTGAATTGAATTCCAGGCCCTGTGGATCAAGTTCATATTTATAAACACAATAATTTGTGACTTTCACTGGCAGTGTTTTGCCTATCAATAAGGGTGTTTCTTTTTCCTAAAAATATTTATGAACAAAAATATGGATTTAAATATGTATATGAATTAACACATATACATGCATGAATTATACAAATGTTTCCTTCTCTTTAATGATTCACAATACAGAACTAACCTATATTAATTCACATATGAGTACATTCATATACTTACGTGTTGTATTTTTCACCTTCCTCCTAATCTAAGCTCAGTGTGCTTTAATTCTGAGTTATACATAAACATATTTCTCAGACTAATCAATTATTTCTAAAGTAGTACTTTTCCTATCTTTCCTTGATCAAAGTCATCCTTGTTAGGCCTTAGATAGCAGTAGCTCTAAGCTTAGAATCTAGTTTTGTCCATGTATTTTGAGCAATGAAACGCATACTTTTTAAATCAGGACACTTATTTTCTCATGGCAAACTTTAAATTGTACATTTTGAGACATTTTTCAATTAAATTTTTCATTGCTCATGAATTTATTAATCAGCATTTTGTTAAAAAGTACTTATGACTTATGGTCTTGATGTTATACATTATACTTCTTAAAAAAAGAATGAAAGGATTGCATAGTTTTACTTTATCTTAATTACCATAGGTGTATAGGGATATCTTGTCTCAGTAAATAAAAAGTTTGCAAAATAAACATTATATACACTCCACTTGTGTCTTTTTATGCCTTTCAATAGTTTTTAAAGATATTTTATTCAATTTTTCCATACTTCTTACAGAACATCTTACCATCTTTATATCATTTCCCTATTGACCCCTCCAATAGCTCTCCAATGGAATTCATGCATTCTATCATTTTTGTTAAGGCCTATCATGTCAAGTTAGTGTCCCCAGTTTTCCCTCAGTGCAAGTTCATCTACTAAGTTCTAGTCAGCTTATCTAGAATGCCTCCTTTTAAGAAGATCAGCTCTTTCTCGCCCAACAGTAATCAGCTGCCAGTAATTCCTTGACAAATTGAGGTCTGCTGTACATTTCCACAGTTTTGTGCAGGGTTTCTCTCTGCTTGACTTTGCATAGGTCTCGAGCGTGATGACACCATCGCGGTAGGTTTGTATGAGAAGAGTCCCAGGAGCCTGTAGAACTCTGTTTCCATATGGTCATGTACTTCCTCCCTGGTTCTTGCAGTTTTGTTCTGCCTCCTTTTCTGCAGTGGTCTCTGAGCCCTGGATTGGTGGATTTTGATACAGGAGATCTGTAGAAGGGCCCTCATTCTGTAAATTTAAGGCTCTATATTTTGCACATAGTAAGAAATAACATTTTCTTAGGGATGTGGCAACCTTGGAGTTTTCTCTCACATCTATGACCTCTCCTGCATTTATAGTACCACTCCTGAGGTTCCTCCCATTGAGTGGGTTTTAAGTCCAATTCGGTATCTGTTGATTATCCCCAAGAAAAAAGCGCTACTACTGCACTGATGTCATTTGCTGTGCTGGTCATTTTTGTGGATTTTAGGCCTTGAAGCTGGGTTGGACCATTGATTGATGTTCTCCCAGTTTGCATAGTGCTCTCCAAAGCTATGAGAGCTACCCTTCAGGTGAGGTGGCTTTCAGTTCAGTTCCAGCTCCATTGCTCCAAACCCTGTGTCTGAGGTATGCCTGTCTTCTGCAATAAGGTCTTATCAGTTTTGGGATGCAAGCAAGGGCTGTGACACTAACCATTGTAATTTTAACAATCTCTTGGTCTATCCTGGCAAACAACTCAAACGAATGTTTCTTCTGTCTGGCACTGTTTCTTGTTATGTAGTCTTCACCCATAAACATGGACTCATGTGAAGATATTTTATGTGCAATTTTTCCCTAGGTTTTAAGACTAATACAATTCCTTCTGTTATTTTTTTTATACTAGCTAGGCATAATTTATCTCTCCTCTCTCCTCCTGTCTTACCTTCCCTCCCCACCCTACCCATTTAAAGGGTCACCATTTTCCACATTTCTCCTTGATAATTCCTGTCTGCTATTGTTCTACTTCTCTTGAGCTCTTTCTCCTTTATCCCCATAGTTCCTTGTATAGCCTTCCGTCTCCCCTCACATTTAACTACCCCCATTTTACACCTTTCTCCCTTAGTAACACTTGTCTCTTATTCTTTCTCTGGTTCCTTCTTTCTCATTATCTCACTGGTGTTCTTCCATTTTCCTGGTTCCTGCAATTACATCAGGATATATACTCACATATAAGGGTTTGGTGCTAGGATCCACAACTGTAGGAGAACATAGGTTGTTTGTATTTCTGAGTCTATTACTTCATTTAGTATAACAGGTTCTAGTTGCATATACCTGCAAATTTCATTATTTTTATCTTTACTGAGTAGAACTCCATTTTGTAAACATACCACATTTTCGTTGACCACTCAGCAGTTGAGGAGGACTTAGGTTGTTTCCATCTCTTAGCTATTGTGAAAAGAGCAGCAACAAATATGGTTGTACAAGTATCTCTGCAATAGGGTGAGTCCTTTGGGTATATGCCAATGGGTGGTATAACTAGGTCATAATGTAGGTTCATTTTTAGTTTTTACATAGATATTTTATTTATTATTTTTATGTGTATGAGTGTATTACCTGCATGTGTGTAAGTGCACCCATGCCGTGTAATGCCTGTGGGGTTCAGAAGAGGGCATTGGATTCCCCCCAAACTGGAGTTGCAGATGGCTGTTATCCACCATGTGGGTGCTGGGAATCGAACCCAGGTTCTCTGCAACAGCAGTCAGTTTTTTAAGAGTTCTCCACACTGCTTTCCATAGGGGTTGCAACCCCACTGGCAGTAAGTGAAAATTCCCCATTCTCTAAATCCTCAGCAGCATTTGATATCATTTGTTCTCTTGATCTTAGCCAGTCTGACTAGGGTAAGATGAAATCTTGAGGTGGTTTTGATTCATATTTCCCTAATCACTAATGATATTGAACACTTTTTAAGAAGTTTCTTAGCCATCTCTATTTCTTCATTTGAGAACTCTCTGTTTAGAGCTTTATCCCATCTTTTAATTGGGTCATTTGTTTTATTATTTATTTATTTAATTTTATTTATTATTTATTTAATTTATTTTGAGTTCTTTATATATTCTGGATAAACCTTATCAAAAGTGTTGCTGGTAAAGATATTTTTCCCAGTCTGTGGATTTTCTCTTCACATTCTTGTTTTCTTTGCTGTATAAAAGCTTTTTGGTTTAATGTGGTCCCACTTGTGGATTATTGACTTTAATACCCAAGCAACTGGTGTCTGTCTTAGAAAGTCCTTTCTTACACCTATACCTTATAGATTATTGCCAAAGTTTTTTTCTAATAGCTTCAGAGTTTCCAGTTTCCCACTGAGGTCTTTTAAGATTAATTAAGGTGTTATTTCACACACACACACACACACACACACAAACACATACACACACACAAACACATACACACACGTTTATTTAGTCATATATAAAATGGAAAATGTAAGAAAAAATAATGCTGTGAATTCATTTCTAAATTTTGTTATTTAGAGTGCTCCTCTTCATGTCCCATTTAAGACAGTTTTTGATGCATGTGCTTTCCTCAGACTATAGATTATAGCTATGTGAGTATATTTGATGATGCTTCCCATAAACTTAAAAAAATTAAATGTTTTAATACACAACGGGGAGTCATTAGGATTGAGTTCTTAAGTTGTCCCTGGAATAGCAAGTGATTAGCTTGTTATTGATATATTTTTTATTACAAGCAGCATCAGTAAAACAGTATAAATATTGAAAGTGTATATGGGTGAATATATGTTTATTACTATATCAAACAGAGTAAAATTGTCAGAAAGCAGAAGGGGCCTTCTTTTTTCTTCTCCATTATTACCTCTCCAACTGATTGAAAGTCTGATTCTTATCGGCTCAGATTAATTTGTTTTTATACACAGTTGTACATGTATTCACATTCATTTTATTTGCCTGCATGTACCAATAGCTTGATTTTTCCCCTTGTGCATAGCTCCCAGTATAAAGAGGTAAGGAATAGATTTTCATTAATGATTACTCAGATTGTATAGTTTTACATCATAATTTCTTTGCTTTGTTGGAAGATGCGCGTATGGGTTATTTATGGCATAGAGTTAGTTTAATTATTCTCTGAATTTCTAATAATTTCTTCAGGCATATTTTATATATTCTACAGCAGGTATTATATTTAATTAGCAATATTCTAGTCATTGAAGAATGACATCATATAATGGTTTAGTTTGCATTTCATTGACATTTATAGAAGTTAAACATAATTTTATGTGTCTATTGGTAATATCCACAGCATAAGTAGCTCAGACAGATATGTACTAGAGAGAAGTTTATTAACAAGCTTGAACAAAGATAATTTATAGATCCTAGAACTGAATTTAGAAAAAAAGTCCCAGGTTTCTCTCTTGTACTCCAGGCAAACTTTTAAAGTTTGAGATAAATAATTCCTTCTTGTGTGGAACTAAGATGTGTCCTTCAGCTTATACTGCTCAAGTATTTGCCTTCTTGTCCCCCCAATCAGATTTGAAAACTCCACTATTGCCAAATGTTCTTTCAAAGGCCAAAGCATATAAATTAAAGTACCATTAATATAAGGAATAATAAAATTAACTTTATAGTCAACATGAAGAAAATTAAATTTTTGAAATTTCATTTAGATACAATATCATTTTCTATGTATATTCTGAAAATGGGAGGGGAATACTCTCCATCTTTATGACAAATTTAGAAGAAAAGAATATTCCTTAAAGTGTTTAGCCATAACAAATATCTTGGTTATAAATAAATTTATCAAAGAGGACATGTTTCTGAAATTTTTTGAACTAGGAAGGCATTATATTATATAAGTGACAGATGGTATCTATAGTTAACGTCTTGAAGATTTTGTTAACATCTTGAAGAAGATCAACTTGTATCAGCTTATAGTAGACACTTAAGAAATTTTGTAATAAAATTTTAGCTTGCCATTCTTGATATAATCATTAATTATCAATGTGGATTAAGTATTAAGTCCAAGTAAGCTAATACATATGTAATATCCCACTATTCATGTAAAAGGAAATCATAGATACCATAATAATTGGTAATAGTTTATGAATCTTAAGTGTCAATCACATTTTCAATCAAGAGAGGCTGAGTAGTTAAATAATCTCTATAAAATAATGAATCATGTCTCATGTTAGAGCCAAGCACAGGGCATGCATCTGAGAAGCAGTAATATTTAGAACAATAGACAAATCAAGAGTAAGTTGAAATCCAGGAGTGTGAGCTGGGGAATATAAAGAAAAGCATACTAGGGACATTTCAGCCTGCTTTCTGCCAGGAATGAGCTAAACATACTGCACCAGAAATCAGGGAAGCAGGGGGAAGATCCAGGAGCAACCATAGCAGGTAGAGACCAGATGCTTTCTCATATCGATGTTGTGAGGCAACATATTGTGTAAGACAGCGTGAACGGCGGAGTGGTAACTCCTTTCCTTTCCTCTAAAATTCCTAAGAATGTTCCTTGTACTTGAACGTAGAGACCGTAGAAACATATGGCAATGTGAAATTCTAAACGATGTAGTGAAACTTGACAAAATGGAGCAGAGAATACCACCACAGTTTATAATCACAACTTGATATGTACTGGTTATAAACAGTATTGATTTTTCTACCTGTTAATGAATAATGAATTAGCTACCCATAATTGCCTCATAGTTTATCCTGTGTCTGTCTGTCTTTTGAACTTGTTTTCTATTGGTTATCTTTGAAGTGTTACATATTGTACTAAAATACAGTTCACATTTTGTGAATTATAGCAATTACATCTTGTATTCTGAGTATAATTATAACAATTATATTTTACCTCCTCTCTGTTCTGCCTACTTATTTTACCTTCCATCATCTGTCATCTTTATTTTACTAACTGCAATTTAAATGATGATTATCTTAGTTTTCATGAACAAAATATTACTGAAACTTGGCTTGATTTTATCATACGCAATAAATAAGATTGTTAAAATAGATGTAGAAATATTCATTGTTTAAAAACCCAGTAATATGCTAATTATGTTGCTTTTTGAGCATCTTTTTCCATGATGTTTTTTCTATCCTTTATTTTTTATTATCTCATTCTGCATTCATCCTGTCCATGGATTTGTCTGCACTCTCATTTGTTAATGTGCTCACACCCTAGCTAGCTCCTTCCTAGGATGCCATCTGCTACACTATCCAAGACGAACTTCAACAAGGCTATTCTCCAGGCATGCTACCCATCCTAGGATGGACACACAACAGCTAAGTCTTTTGTCTATCACCTTTGATTATTTTCCAATGTCAAAAAAGTAAAATATGAAATAAATTACTAAGAAAGAAATTGAAGAATGTTAAAACTGTGATATTAAAATTCATACACACACACACACACACACACACACACACAAATACAGACCCTGCTTTAATTCTGTCTTAGAGTTTAGCTGATAAATTGACTGTATATAGATTTCAGGTTCAGCATCAAAGATTTCTCTTCGTTGGGGTCGAGCAACTGATATCTTTGATGGAAATATTGAAAGTTTGAAATCAGATTGGTTTTTCTGAATTTGAGCTCTTATTTCCTTCCCCTCTTTAGAATATCATAGACTCTCTTTTTTTCTGAGGTAAAATCTCAGTGTTGTGCTCAGATGTTGATCAGTTAGGGGGCACACACTTCACATACATCAAGTCCTGTGTTCAAACACAGTACCTGATCTTGTTTGTTTCCTTCTCTTTTTCATTCTATCAGTTCCTAGATGGTGGCTACTTAAAACCTGGAGAATTTGTTCTTCTTTCTTTTCTTTCTCTTCTAGCTTTTATTGTCAACTTGAGATACCTACAGTCACCTAGGTAAATGGAATGTCAACTGAGGAATGCCTTAGATCAGACTAATGTGTGGATAAGTCTCTAGGGCACTGTCTTGAATGAATGCTAATAGATGTAGGAGGACCGAGTCCACTGTGGGTAGTACAATTCCTAGGTAAATTATTCTGGGCTGTGTAAGAAACTAGCTGAGCAAAAGCCAGTGAGGCAGCCAGTAAGCAACAGTCTTCCATGGTTTCTGTAACAATTCCTGCTAGAGAGCCTGTCCTGACTTCCCACAGTGATGAACTGTGACCTGAAAGTATAAGTCAAATAAACCCTTTCTTCCTGTGTCACTTTTGGTTAGAGTGTTTTATTACAGTATCAGAGATCAAACTAGAACATCTTCCATGGGTAAATCTAGTTTATTAATTTCTGCCCTTAAAATATTTTATCATTTTTATTTTATGTGTGTGTGCTGGATAGCTTTAGTGTTAACTTGACACACCTGGGTTGAGGGAGCCTCAATCGGGGAATTGCATCTATTGGACTGGCCTGTGGCCATGTCTGAAGGGCATCTTCTTGATGAGTGATGTGGGAAGGCCCATCCCACTATGGGTGGTGCCACCCCTGGGCAGGTGGGCCTGTGTTGCATAAGAAAGCAGGCTGAGCAGGGGCCAGGGGAGCAAGCCAGTAAGCAGTGTTCCTCCATGGCCTGTGCTCGAGCTCCTCCCTCCAGGTTCCTGTCCTGAGTTCCTACCTTGGGCTCCCTGATGAACTGTGACCTGGGAGTTGTAAGCTGAATAAATCCTTTCCTCCGCAAGTTGGTACTGGTCAGAGTGTTTTGTCACCACAAGGAAGAACAAACTAGGAAAATTTTATGTGTGTGAGTAAATTGCTTGAATGTATGTTTGTGCATCTGTGTTGTGCAATACTCGTGGAAGTCGGAAGAAAGCATTAGATCTCCTGTAACTGGAGTTACAGACAGTTGTTAGCATCCATGTGGGTGCTGTGACTCAAACCTGGTTCTCTGCAAGAGCACTCAGCGTTCATAACCACTGAGTCATCTCTCCAGATCAATTTTCTCCTTTTACAGCTTTTGTTAGTTATTAAGAGATGATCATATGCTGAACTGACTGTAAATATTTCATACTCTTGCCTCATATTTTTCTTAAAAGTAAGCAATTTACTTTAACAGTTCTAATGTACTCCCTAAATTATCATTAATTTTGCCTCTCTAATGTTTATTATTGTTTATTGATTACTGTTCTCTGTTTTGATGCTGAAATTAGGTATGTGTTGCCTTCAGCTTATTCTATTCCAAGGTTTTGGTGGTTCTGTTTGAATTTAACACTGTTCCTCCATTTTTGTAAACATTGACATTTGAACTTTAATAGGGGTTACATTGAATCTGTAGATCATTTTGGTAGCAAGGATAGTTTTCATTACTAATTCTTCCAACCTGGAGAATAGATATCTTCAACAATTAATTTTATAATATTTTATAGTTTTTAGTACAGAGAAATTTCTACTCTTGTTAAGTTTAATTATTCTTGTTTTGCTATAAATATGTGATATCTTTGTTTCAGACAACATATTATTAGTGAATGAACTTTCTTTTAACCCAAATCTTCACTGAGGCCATTTCTTTGGACTGTTTTCTAGTATAGTTTTTCCAGCTTTCTAATACATAAACACATCATAGGAAGACATAAAGAATCATACTTTTTTCATATTTGTTTTAAATGTCTGTGCTATTAGAGTCCTGTTCAGAAAATCTTTTCCTTGTGTCCATAGATTCCACTATATTCCTTATGTTCTCCTCTGTCAGATTCCTGGCATCATTCTTTTATGTTGAGGTCTTCATACATTTGGAATTCACTTTTGTACAGTGTGAAAGATATGAATGTAGTTGCATTCTTCTACATGAATCTATTCAGTTTGTCCAACATAAATTTGTTGAAAATGTCTTTTCTTCAATGTGTATTTTTGTCAAAAATCAAGTGACCATATGCATGTGGACTTATATCTGAGTCTTCAGTTATACTTCAGGGATCATTGTTTATTTCTTATGTGAATATATTTTTAAAATCATTAAAGCTTTGTTGTATAACTTAAACAGGAGTAGTTTTACCTCCAATAGTTGCTTTTATTCTTCAGAATTGTTTTAGCTAGCTACAGTTCTTTTGTTTTCCATATAAAATTAAGATCATTTAGTTAATGTTTGTGAAGAATTGCATTGGAATTCTAATGAGGACTTCACTGAATCTGTAGTTTGCTTTTGGTAGGATGGCCATTTTCACAATATTGATTCCACTGATTGATGTTCAAGAGCGGTCTTTCCATATTCTGATATATTATTCACTTTTTAATTCAGTGTCTAAAGTTTCTGTTATACAAGTCTGCCACTTCCTCA